>NC_056729.1:39658153-39715653 GCF_019279795.1 Protopterus annectens | reverse complement strand
GTTGTGGAGTTTGTTAATGGCCAGGACCACCAGATTGGTTTCCTTTTTTTGGAGGAGAGCATCTTGGTTCTGTTGGGTATGGCTAGTTCCATGCATTTATGTATGTGTTCATACAGTGCATTGATGTATGATTCGGCAATCATGCAACTAATCTCCATTTGCATGGTTGCCATGAATTTAGCCACATCTGTTTTTAGGAGCCCAAAGTTAGTTTTGGAGAAGTTTTTCATGATGGTTCCTTTTGCAGGGGGGTGGATGGGATGTGGATTTCCATGGTGATTAGTTTGTGGTCGGATCTAACCAGGGAGGAACAGACTATTGGTGTAGAGCAATGATTCCCCATGTTGGTAATAACCAGGTCAAGGATGTTGCGTCCTGTAGTGGGGGTAAGAATGAGCTGGTCCAGGGCATTGGAATTAATGGATTCCAGGAAATGTTAGGCACGTGTATTGATGCATGAATAGTTTTCCCAGTTAATGGAGGGATAGTTAAAGTCGTCTAGTATGAAGGTGTTGGGTTGGACCCTAATATTTTCCTGGGTGCTTAGGAACATGGAGTGAGAGTCTTGAGACATGGTTGGGGACCTATAGCAGGCTACGACCTGAATCGCTGTCTTGCCCAATGTTAGTTGTACCTGAAGTATCTCTGATGCATTATGCTGTGCTACTAGTCTGCAGGTGTGTATATCCTTAATGAATATGGAGACACCACCACGTTTGGAGCTTCAGTACAAGTTCTGGGGCCTAAAGGTATGGAAAGAGTTATAGCCTGATAGTGCAGGGGTGCTTTCTGCTGCTTTAAATCAGGTCTCTATTACAGCACAGATGTCAATGTTCTCCATTTTGAGCAGGGCTTCGAGTGAGTGGCTTTTGAGATTTAGACTCCTAGCATTGAGCAGTATGACCCCCAGATTGCATTTATTTATAGTTTTTATGGTGGTACTTTGGTCTTTGGAACACATCCTAAAAAAGGCACAATGTGTCTAACAGGGATGTTTCTATAAATGTTGCTGTGTGTGTACATTACATATATGATTTATGTAGATATATGTGGAGACTCTGTGTATCATTGTAATATATATATATATATATATATATATATATATATATATATATATATATATATATATATTTATATCTATATCTATATATCTATCTATATATTTATATATATATATTTATATAGATAGATAGATAGATATATTGGTATTATGTATATATGGGGTACATACTGATAGACACACTAAGCATGTGGGAGGGGATAGGGTCAGACAGATATGTATAGGTAGCTGTCTGTATGTACAAATGTATTTCCACACAGCAGGTCTTTGTGAGGAAGAAGCAACAGCATTACGCTCAAGTTAGGTAAGTGTAGGAGCATGCCCAGTGAGACTGTCAGGACTTACAAGGTGCCTCCAAGGCAGAGCTACCTGCACTACAGGCTGGGATTTTGTGTGCTACAGACACTGACAGCTGCACCTGTTTCTGCAGTACAGCACTTCCATGACATTGTCCACAGATTCCCTGGCTGTGTGATGTAATTAATATGTGGCTGGGGTACATACTGTAACACCAAATACAGGGTGACAGTCTGTATACCTCTCACTGTACATGTTTTTTCATAACGTCCAGCATTTCACCCCATATGCCTGGCCTGTACCTCATACATTTGTGGTGTTCCAGTAAAATGTTGTATAAGGCAGCCAGTGAATAGTACTAACTACAGACAAACATTTGAGTGTTGGACTTAATATCCTTTAGATGTTCTGTACTGATGCAACCATACTAGCCACCTTCTGGGTTAATCAGAGCATCTGAATATCTTCTCTAGTTTTGGCCCTTTGTCCCCTCATTCTCTCTGGATTTGTCCAGCTTTCATGCACTAACAGATTGAGGGGTATGACAGTCTGTAGGAACACCACCATACAACTATTTCACATGCAAAAAATATGGATACTGTGAGATTCAAACCATCAACGCCATCACCCATGCTAATTTCCCTAGCCTACTGAGCCACTTAGGCTGCCAGACAGGGATGTGCCATTCATCACACAATCAATAGCATACAGACAAGCATTGTCACCCATGCATTATGTGAGACATATAACATGTGGCCAGATTCTATGTCAGAACCTGGAATTGGCTAGTCTGCTGATAAGTCATTGCAGATTTACTCTTACAGAGGTTGTACGGGTACACTGATGTGTTGGGGGGTGGGGGACGACCAGCCCATGCTCTACTGGCATAGGCAGTTGTGCAATTAGTGTGTGACCCCACTGCTTGCCATCTCCCTTGAATAATGCAGTGGATGTTTCAGCCATGCGGCCTAGTGCATATTATGCAGCACATGCTATTGGACAGAATACCTGTTGTCCCAAGTAGCTGTTAGATCTCTCCAAGTAGCCCAGTAGCCCACTATATTCCCTTACATACATGTGGTAGGTCCATACATATGCTACCATATTCTAGTACCCCTTACAAGTGGTGAATAGGTGAGTGACTTACCTTGTGAATGCAGCAATTGACAGACCTGTAGTTCGGGGATGACTTTGTCTGATGCACACAGTACACAGCCAATACATGGTTAGGTACAGCCTGTTTGGGATGGCTGGCATCATTTTTACTAATATGCATGTAAGTCAGAGCAAGGTGTCAGTCCCTAGGGTCCTAGGTTGTCAGTGCATGGGCTATGTGTTGCCTCCTGGCGAAGGCCAGGGCATACTGGGTACACCTACGTCCACCTACAGGGACATCCTCAGGGGTTTCCTCCTCAGATTCCACCTATGGGTATGGCTGTGGTGACCTAGGCTCTGGTGGGGGGCTGTGTATCCCTTCCCTTTGCTGATCCTGCTGCAAATGTTTCCAGCTGATCATATTGTGTACCATGGCACATACTGTGAACATATGGGCACATGTGGTGGTAGAGTACTGCAGGGCTCCACCAGATATATCATGGCACTGGAACCGTGACTTCAGCAGCTCAAACACATGCTCTATGATGTTCCTAGTTTGTGCATGTACCTCATTATGGCATTATTCTGTGGTTGTGTGTGCATTTCTGATGGGTGTCGTCATCCATGGTTCCAGTGTGTAGCCAGCATCCCCAGTAATATCCAGCTTATGTAGCTCTTGAAAGGTTACCTTGGGCCTGAACACTCTTCTCTTTCTCAGTCTAAGCCTATCAGCAGCAGCAGTAGCCTTGACCTCAGCATCTAGCATATACATGTGTAGCAGATGTGCAGCAGTCCCTAGCATTCCTTCAATTAAAAATTCCAAGACTGTACTCCACTGGTGCAGAGTATGGGGGTGAAATCAGATTGTAGGGGGTATGCAACCTTTATAGTGCTCTGCTGTAGGTGCAGCCTTTGTGATTGGCTACCTATGATGCATTCCACCTGTCAAGTGCATCATTAAGGACTGTTAATCGCCCTAGTTTAAGTGAAACATAGGTTATCAGTACTTAATACATCATTGCCTTTCTTAGCCAATTGTTTTTTTTTTTTTGGGCAGCCTTCCTCCCTCAGCACTGCTGCGCACTGCTCAAACATGTGCCACAAAGGTAAACAGTGCTCAGCACTCAGTGTACACGGCCCCATGAAAGGTCACATTCAGCATGGTGGCAGTCCATGCAAACACGCTCAAACACAATGAAACTTGCACCCTGAAGGCAAACAAAGCTTAGCAGACACTGCAAACACACCCCTGTTCAGCAGAACACCATGTCATGAAGCGCACATAGGCACCACTGAGGTCCAATGAGCTTACACCCACCTTTGATGTCAGCTACCTCTTCTGTGGACATCAACATGATTCTGTGCCTGCACAGATGGGATCTGCAGACATGGATACTCATTTGTGCTATTCATTAACCCCAGCTCATTTGCATAGGGATCTGTGCACACAACCTGGAAACAACATGGTTCCAGGCTCTGCTTCCTTAGCAACAGAACCATTCCACCATTGTAGATACTCCACTCAGGGTCCTATAATAAATTACTGTCACATACTAATAAATTTAGATTTTATTTTTATTTTTTTCATAAAAGCATATTTGCCCACTGCGGTGCGCCATGCAAACATATCCAGATTATTCAACAAATAAAATTATTTTAAATTATTTTCCATACAGGTTTGGGCACATGGATAATTTTGCACATATCTGTGTCTGCTATGCTATTTCTGCCCATCTAACTGCACTTTTACAGCCCCTGTTGTCTGTTTTACATTCTGTACACAGAATCTTTCCTTGTATACTATGTACTCCAACATGGGGTCTGAAGAACTGCCTATCTGCTTGTTTGACCACTCTACCTCCCTCATTTGCATGCAGTTCACCGGCTTATGATGTGATTTGCATGTCACAGATACTCCCGTGTTGGCACGCTCGTGCGTGCCACTCAGCTCTGTTTACTGGATTGCACACTTAATTCCTTTAGTGTAAGCAATGTGCCACTATGCCTACATGGAAAAAAAGTCTGTGTAGGCTTTATTAAATCCCCCCCAAATTTATTTTACCCAATATAATAGACCACCCCTTTTGAAGGGTATTGTGGTATTTGACTGGTGGCAGACGTTACCTTGTAATTTGGGAAACAGGGCATAGCAGGTAAATCTGTGCCAGTCTTTCCCAAGAGTGTTTGATTGTGTGAATATCAAATATTTAAGAGTGAGTGTGTCAGACACCTAGAACTGGGACACTTCTCTGCAGTGGTTAGTGTGAAGATTCATTTGGTGAACTGGAGTGAAGCATATAATCCAGTCCCAAGTTTGGATCCTGTTCCCGGTATACTCTTAGGAGAAATTGTGTATTTCTATTCCTGCTTTCCATGATGCTCCCTTATCAGAGAAAGTGGTGAGGATTGAGGCTCCTTAGTTACTGCCCCAGGTTTAAGTGAGGTTGTCACAATTATCATGAGGTAAAGCAATTAGGTTATTTTACTGAGAGGTAGAACTGTGCAGTAGTGCTTTTCTTTTGAATTGCCTGGTAAAGATCTTCTAATACTCTCTAATTAGAGACTTGGTTCATTACTGCAGTTAGATGTGAAGAGTTATGCAAAAATATTTGCTTTATGGCTAGAAAGGATTTTACCCAAGTTCATTTCAATGTGTCATCAATGTTTTAACAAGGGAAGGTTGGGAAGACCTTATCTCATTCAGCTGTGACTAAACATACTCCAAAATATGTCTTTTTATCTAGCATTTATACACAAATGTCCAGTACTATATAAGACGTCACACACCCGACCAAATTCATATGGGTATTTATCCACTTCTATCAAACTTAAAAGAGGACCCTAGCAAGAGTGTCCTCTCTCCCCTCTATTTTTTATACTAGTTGCCTCAGCATTAAGGGCAATTCTGTTGTTCCATCATACAGCTGATGCTATACAATTTAAATATGCAGAGCCAATACTTTCAACATGGATCTAGGATTATGTGGTTGTATTACTTAAATATCGGCTTTCTAGCCTTCATAGAGTAGTAGGGACTTTTCGAAAGTTTTCCAGGTTATCCACATTTAGTTTAAATATGTCTAAAATCAAGGTGTTTCTCCTTACAGTGGAAAGTGGAAGGCCATATTATCTTGCTGTCAACTTTTACAATTCCATTTCAGATTGTATCACAATCAGAATATCTGGGGTATTACATTAACACTAAACTTACCATAAATACTATCTTTGAATACTGAAGTGTTAGAACATATTGGGAAACTATACTCTAAATGAAGAAATTAACTCTACCTTTTCTTAGCCAGGGCCAAGTGGTTAAAATTGTGTTTGGCCCAGTTACCTTCAATAAATACACTACACCAAATGATATTTGGCAACCTTTATTAAACTTCTTCCATAAGCGTAACTTTATTAACCATATTTAATCTCCTCCATAATAACCTACTTGCTAACACTCAACATGGATTTAGACCTTCCCACAGTACTACCACAGCTTTACTCTCCTTTACCAACGCCATCAACTATAACCGTAACAATAATAAACTTACATCTTCTCTATTCATAGACCTATCAAAAGCCTTTGATATGGTTAATCATATACTTCTTCTGCACACACTAAAATCTCTTGCACTGGATCCCTCTTCCTTAACCTGGTTTACTTCTTATCTAGAAAACCGTCACCAGGCAGTACTCTGGAAAAATTCACTATCTGCTCTCCTTCCTATCTCTTTAGGAGTACCTCAAGGGTCTATCCTAGGCCCACTTCTATTTTCCATCTTTATTAACGACCTCCAATCAGCTATCCCTAACACTACCTGCATACAATATGCAGATGATTCCACTATAATTTGCACTGCTTCCTCTCAAACAGAACTCCAGTCTCTTACACAAAAAGCCTTTTCAACTGTTGAACAGTGGTTCTCTGACCGCTGTCTACTCCTTAACCCTAAGAAAACCAAATTGTTACTATTTTCACCTACCCGTAAATCTACTTCTATAAACTTCTCTATTACTTCCACTGATAACACTCAAATTTCTCTTGATTCTTCAACAAAACTTCTAGGTGTTACTATTGACAATAATCTTAACTATGATTGTCACATCAACAACACAATAAAAGCAGTTAATAAAAAGATTGGATCCCTGTACAGAATCAAATCCTTCCTTACACCTGAAGCCTGGACCACCTTAGCCCAATCACACCTTATCTCTACCCTTCTATATGCTTCCCCTATTTTCACTAATCTCTAAAAGTAACCTTAAGAAACTTACTACATCTTACCATAATATTGCTCGATTTGCCACAGGATCTCAGTTTAGAACTCACCACTGTCTAAACTTAAAACAACTAGACTGGCTTGAACTTCCTAACAAGCTCATTTATCAACAACTCTTAATAGCTCACAAAATTCTATATCAACCATCTAAAACACCAGTTCTCAGTAATCTCTTGACTCCCTATAACAACCTGAAACAACTACGTTCTTCAGACAAACTACTAGTTAATAGTACCAAAACTTTTAATTCTGCAGGTAATTGCCTTTTTTCCAACTCAGTTGGCAAAATATGGAACAACCTTCCATCAAATATCTCCTCTTTGGCCACTCTTCCACTCTTTAAGAAACAACTGCAAACACATCTTAATAAATTCTGGCTTTGCTCTTGTACCAACCCTGACTAACCTACCTTCTTCATTTCCTCTACCACAATTCTTCCTTCTCTGCTATGAAATCCTGACTGACTGCCTCTGACATAATATCTTTGTAGATATTACTGATCTCATATATGTTGTATAAAAAAAAAAAAAAAAATTTATATTGTCTACCATTTTTTTCAAACAATGTATTGATACACTGTATGACTAGATACTATCAAATTTCGTATTGAAAGTCGTTAACCATTTACTCAAATATTTTCTTGTTTTGGATATTTTTTACTCTTAGATGTGTATTACCTATACTAAAATCTTCTTACCCTTTCTGCTTAATGCTTTTGTTTTATGTGTATTTGTATTCTCTAATCTTATTTTAACCAATGGAGCTTTTCTCCCCGGGCCTCCACTGAAAATGGACATTGATCCAGCTGGACTAGCCCAGTCAACAAATGTAAAAAAAAATAAATAAAAATAATAAAATGAACATCCATACATCTATTTACTAGGGCAGTGTAACTTCACTCACCCTAACCAAATAAGCAGTACCATCACTTCTGCTCATTAACATTTATTGAACCATATTTTAATTAATTACAGAATGAACATCCATATATTCATTTACTAGGGCAGCATAACCCGCTCAGTCTAACCAAATAAGCAGCATCATCACCTCCGCTCACTTACATTTACTTATCAAGCAGCATCCCACCACTCAGTTTCATTCCCCAACTCATTGAATTAAACATCCAACACCAGAGGGGGAACAGAAGAGGGACAAGCCTGTCCCTCTTCTCTGCCTAAACAGCAAACTTTATGAAATAACTACACAATCCTCAATGTTCCTAAATGGGGGGTAGCAAGTTCCACACCAAAATCTGATCCCTTCCCCAGTTACCCTCACACAAAACAACTTAAGCCCCTTCTTACACTTACCTTACTTCCTCCTAACCTTCCTGCTTTCCCAATTTAACCCTTCCATCCCCACTACCTAACTTTCTTCCACCACCATCATTCCAGCCCTAATAACCCCTTCACCACCTCCCCAAACCTTAACTCCCATTACTATCAGTACCTGACCCTCACTTGAAACTGTCCCTGGACAAATTGCTTTCTTCCCAAACCTTAGTTGTCCCCGTCCTCTTCAATAAATACACAACACCAAATGACATTTGACGACTTTTATTAAACTTCCATAAACATAACTTTATTGAACAATATTTTAATTAATTACAGCATGAACATCCATATATCCATTTACTACCCCAGTCACCTTAACCAAATAAACAGCGTTATCACCTCCAGTCACTTCTGTTTATTTATCAAGCAGCGTCCCACCTCCACTCACTTACATTTACTTATCAAGCAGCGTCCCACTTTCACTCCCCAACTCATTGAATTAAACATCCAACACCAGAGGGGGAACAGAAGAGGAACAAGCCTGCCCCTCTATTCCACCAACTAGCCTAACACAGGCTCTTCCCCCTCATTCCCTCCAAAACCTTCACCAAACCCTCCAAAAACAAACCTAAATATAGGTTAAATAGGTTCAAACCAAACTCATCCAGGTGTACTCCATCCCCTCTTGATGAAACTGAATCTTGTCATTAAAATCCCTATGCCCTGTTATATAAATACCCAAAGCCTGCCTACAAAATAATTATAGCACTACCTATGATCACACAATACACATACCTGGGTATAATCTCTTTACATAAGCAATTCCTCACTTATCCTAACTACAAACTGTCGCTTCTGAATTATTCCCACATTGACTACTCATTATCATCTTGGCCCCTACTGAACAACAGAAAAGTCCTGATGAATCCCCCACATGAGAGCACAACAATCTTAGCCCACCGACCAGACACAACAAAGCATTCCTATCCTTTCCCAGTACAATCTACCTGACTCTCTCAAAGATCCATTTTTAATCTACACAGCAAATGCATGGAAGCAGCAACACCGAAACATCCCGTCAAACCAATAACCCTAAAAGCCTCATAATACATCCATAACCAATGTCACTCATAATGTTTAGTCTGATGAACCTTCACTTACCATAGCTAAACCCTGCAATAAAACCTTTGTAACTTGTCTTATCAACAGCCATCATCAGTCTGCCCACTATCAATCCTACCCCAACTCCTCCATGACCAAACCACAGCCCAAGATTTAGTAAAATGCTATAATCCTGCTAAATGCACAAATGTACTAATCTCAGTGAAATCTACCTTAATTGACTTAACTGCCTTACCTTGCTCCCAAGCCTGAGCCAAGTGTTTCAACAAGAGTACTTCCAATCAAACTACTTCCTCCTCAGGCAGCTGTAACACAAATTTATCCAAATCTTGCAATGCTCAACCATACGTCTTCCTTGTAAAAGTTGCTCAAGATTCCTGCACCAACCATTTGATTATTCTAGGCCAATCTGCCATACCTCTTCAGGCACCACATTTGGCTCATCCACTACCACTGGAACTAACTGTCAGAACCTAAAAAAAAATGAAATCAATAAGCTATCATCAGTCCTCTTCTAAACACTTGCCACATGCACACCTATAAAAGAACATGAATCAGCAAACTCCGCAAAACTAACTTTCATAATACACACAACAGCAACTCAGACCTCACTGTCTTTGCCTGTTAACACTCGCAACACTGCCCTATTGTCCGAACAAAAATTATCCTCTTTCATTACAACCTCTCCTGTCAAATTTAATGCCACTCATATTGGAAGTAACTGTAAAAAGGGGCTACCTCCTTCTTCTATTCATCCTTCCAACCTGCCCACCATCAAGCCACAAACCATTCTCTCCCAAAATATTCCCCCATCCCTTTACTCCTTGCCACAACTTTAAACAACTACACATCCCCTTGAACAGCCCAATCCATCTCCCTAAAAGACATGCCAATAAACCGATCCATAAAAGACCACCACAGTGCTAAATCAAAATGCACTCACTTAGCAACCTGCACCCAATGATGCTTGCTCAACTCCTTTTTAACAAAAAGGCTACAGATCTACATAAGATACGGTCCAGGTGAACTGCCTGAAATGCAAAAATCATAAGCCTTAACAGCTCCATAACATCCTTAATGCATACCCTTTCCTTGAATTTCACCCACCTAAGCTTTCTTTTCAAATCTATTATCTTCTTCATCCACTATCCATCCCAAGAAACCAGTGCCTTCCTGTGCCTACTAACTTCTGCATAGCCAGCATAACAGTCAAATCTTCACACATTCCCACAAACGTGCATACCTTCCAATGCTCATTCAACCATTCACCTAATATTAAGATGTCATCCAGGTAATGTACAGCCTACTGACTGTAAATTCAATGCCCCCTTTAACAACCATGGGTCCTTAAATCCCCAACTAACCTGCACCACATTATCCAAAGATGCATAATTCCCTTTTATGTCAGCTACTGGAATAAAGTTGTTAACAGAGGTGATTCAAACTAAATTCACCATCTGCCTTCTTAGGACCCAAACCCAACCTTAAAAGTGGCAAAAGGAGGATTGTCAAAAAGTGGACCAATAATCTACATGTCCACTGTTCCTTCTCTACCAAACCTTCCAAATATCTTCCTTCCCCTGCACCAAAAGCAGATTCTTACAGACTACTACAACCCCTCTGACACTTGGTTTTATAGAAAACCCCTAAGAAAATCTGTGAATTAATTCCTCTGTCACTGCCAAATATCTTCACCTTAATGGAAAAATGCATCTGCTGGTCTGCTATTCATTCCCAGAAAGGACATCCCCCCAGCCTATGAAAATTCTTACTCACTCACTGACCTTGCAATCTCTGAAATAAAGAAGATAACCCCTCAATCAGCCAAAGCGAACTCAGATTGACCACATTGCCATCCTGCCAATCACACTGAGCAATTTAATGTGTCCTGACAACCTGCTCACCACCCACGAGCAGCACCCTGCATTGAAGTCCCAACATACTCCTCTTCCCACCTAGCTTACCCCCTCTAGTAATAGCTCCAAAGGTATCAATCATAGGATCTAGCCATATGTTAGGGTGCCTAAACTCCCAATGCAATGACTGAGCCACCTCTTTCCTTTTCCAAAACCTCTGTTCTTATCTTAGCTAAGTGCTTCCCACCCACACTGATGAGCCTCGCAGATCATGAGAAAATAAGCCAAGAATGGTAAATCCAAAGTGACATCCTTCTCTAACCAAACCGCCATGTAGTACACAAAACCCAAAACCCAATTTTCCCATGTTTTGGATTGCAGCCTACCTACTCCCCTCCACCCCAATGCTGCCAAAACCACCAGAAGAGTTTTTCTATTTTATTCATTTCCAATAGAATCTGCACCTCTTCACATCAATTAACTCAAAGATATCAACATACTTCTCTTTCCAAACGCTTTCTTTAGCTGGGGATGGTATATGTATCATCAGAAAACTGCTTCCCTACCTCGCTCCAGAATCTATGTAGCCAACCAATCACATTGTCGAATCCTAAATCCAACACAACCTCATTTAGTTGTGCCTCCATCTCACCTACAGATAATGCCAAAGTCTCATAGACAACCGTATGCTATCCTCCATAGTGTCTACCACCACTTGAACCTCACTAAGCCCCCATTAATCCTCCCTAACGCCTACCACTTCACTGGACTCCTGACATGACCCACCCCCCTTATCCCTGAACTAAAGCCAACCCACACCAAGTCAGACATTTCTATTGGAACTCCCAACAAAATATCATTACTTGCAACCACCTCGTCCAGCCCTCTAGTGGTGGGAACATCCCCTGTGACAGCATCCCTCGACTGCTGTGCCTGCTTCTCTGATTGCCTTCTCCTCTACCCACTGGACTCACCAGGCTCTGCACTTCCACCATCTGCCAAAAGAAATACCTTGTTAAGTACTATGCTAGAAAAACACACAGCTCACCACCTGTACACCTGTGCCATACCTGTTGGTTATTATATATTTATTTTTTTTAATATATGTGTGTGTGTGTGTAGTATCACCAAGCCTCACTGATTACACCACTACATGCAAACAAACCCACGGCCCTTGCTCGACAGCAAGGACTCCACATGGGCAGAGATCATAGCTCTCAACTTCTTAGCAGAAAAAATATCCAGTCTAGACAACCCAAAATAATGGGGGAGCAAGACCCACAGACTAGGGACAGATTTACATAATACTCATAAACTTAGAATGTTACTTACATAACAGGTCTTGTGTTGGGGACAGATTTACATAATACTCATAAACTTAGAATGTTACTTACATAACAGGTCTTGTGTTGCCATGCATTTTGTAAAGGATATAAAGTCTGAGACTCAAAAGCCTGACATTATCTAGTGAATTAATTCCTGACTGCCACAAAATCTAGACAATCTGTGAAAATCTAGACAGATGAAAGGTAGGGCACAATGTCCACATACCAGACGTAAGCTCCTGCTTTCCTCCCATAAGGGTTATGCCACATTGCATAGGGCGGCAAGCGACCACTACTCATAGGTGCCTCACTGAGCACAAAGCACCCTATCAATTACTTGCTATGTGGTTGTAAGCAACCCAACATCCAAAAGCCACAAGGCACTATGCTACACCACCAACAAACTAAATAAGGTGAAAAGCAACCAAAACAACCATAAACCTGCCCTAATAACTGCATAAATGTAATTGCAGCTCAGTACCACCAATGCCCAAACCAGGAGGGAAGCCACACCTCTCAACCTCTTAGTTCAAGAAACCTGAACAAAGCCTGATGAGTTAGGAAACAATGACCTGAGAAAAGGGACCAGTTTTAAATATTGCGATCAAACTTAGAAAATGGCTGAATAACAGAAGTTGTGAAGTAATCTGTCACTGCATGCCTCTCCCCAAGCTCCAATGTATACCATTATTTAGTGACTGTGGCCATCTGGACAGGTGAGAGCTATGCATATCCACTACCTCCCCCATGAAAGGCTCCTTCAGCCGCTGTCCTCACTACACTCGATCCACAGCCATTACTCGTGGCACAGATCCACACACTGGTACAACTTGGAAGCCCTATCAGCCATTAAACAACTTTCCCATCACTCCAGCCATCACTAATGCAACCAAAGAACTTCTAATGCACAACATACTTCCCACAGCCATATGTAATCCCCCACTGATCAAAACTTTCAAGGCAAATGTCAGCCACACATGATTCCATATGCCTAACAGCAAGAAGGCCACAAATAACAACCAAGCCATGACCAACACACATTCCCACAGCCCAGCAATTCACTACAAATTTTCTCCCTTTTTTTCTACAATAATCCCCTCTAAAGTCCAAACACCACTGGGAGATGACAAAACATGGTGAATAAAACCACACTCAATAGAAACCCGTAAGCAGCCCTTTATAATTCCTCTGAAATTATATACATATAATATATATATTGTCTAAAACAAAAAAAAAACTCACCTAGTACCAAAGTGCCCCACCATTCCCCAAGGCTTACCTGCTCTCCAAAATATGTACAAGTAATCGCAAATGTAGAACCTATCACAGCAAGTTCACTCCAAAATCTGTTACCTTCACACAAAACTACTTAAGCTCCTCCTTACACTTACCTCACTTCCTCCCAGCATTCCTGCTTTCCCAATTTAACCCTTCCATCCGCACCACCTAACGTCCTTCCACCACCATCATCCTAGCCCATCAACCCCTTCTCCAAACCTTAACCCCCCATTACTAGTCCTACCTGACCCTCACCTGAAGATGTCCCTGGACAAATTTGTTTCTTCTCAAACCTCATTTCTGTTTTAAATTTTACTTGCAGTGAGACACTTCCCACATATAGTATGTACAAATGCTTTAAACAAATGCCAGAGAACTATTCTGGGTGTGTTTGGTGGGGTTAACATTGAAAATTAGTAGAAAGATATTCAATGTGTGAGCTTTAGGCTCCCTAATTTGATTAATTATGGTAAATTAGAAGTAGGCTTGCAATATCTCATATCATGACAAAAAATCAAGCCACTCTGTTTCTCATTGAGTTTCAAAATATTTTACATTTGCATCCAGAAGGAAAAGTCAAATCATCTCATCAGGTATGGGATCCAGGAGAGCTGGAAAAATGCTATGAAGATACTATTTGTGAGGTCAAGAATATATGCAGGTCAGGATGGGATCTATTAAAACTTCATGGATATGGATGAACTCCAAATTTATGACCAACCAGAAATCCTTTCTATGGTATAATTCTATGGAAATAGATATATTGTACTTAATAGATGCATGGGACGTAGAATATCAACTAAAATATTAAGCAGCTTAAATGTGGGACTCAAATGATGGCAAATCATGTTGCAACAGTTACGTGTTTAATAAATCCATGATGTCTTAATGTACGTTTTATATATATATATATATATATATATATATATATATATATATATATATATATATATATATAGACACACACACACACACACACACACACACACACACAGTGGATATAAAAAGTGTACACACCCCTGTGAAAATGTTTTTGAGATATAAATAAAAAAATGAGACCACAATAAATCATTTCAAAACTTTTCCCACCTTTAATGTGACCTATAACCTGTACAATTCAATTGAAAAGCAAACAAATCTGTTAGGGGAAAAAATATAAAAAATAAAAAATGGACAACAAGCTGGTTGCATAAGTGTGCACACCCTTAAACTAATACTTTGTTGAAGCACCTTTTCATTTAATCACAATGCCATCAATTAAAGAGACTCTGTTTAACCCCAAATAAAGTTCAGCTGTCCTACTAGGATTTCCCTGACATTTACTCAGTTGCCTGCTACAGCAAAAGCCATGGTTCACAGAGAGCTTACAAAGCATCAAAGGGATCTCATTGTTGATAGGTATCGGTCAGGAGAAGGGTACAAAAACATTTTTCACAGCATTGGATATACCATGGAACACAGTGAAGACAGTCATCAAAAAGTGGAGAAAATATGGGACAACAGTGATGGAACAGAACTGGATGTCCCTCTAAAACTGATGAAAAGACAAGATGAAAACTGGTCAAAGAGGCTGCCAAGAGACCTACAGCAACACTGAAGGAACTGCATGAATTTTTGGCAAGTACTGGTTGTGTACTACATGTGACAACAATCTCCCATATTCTCCATATGCCTGGACTATGGGGTAGGGTTGCAAGATGGAAGCCTTTTCTTACACAGAAAAACATCCAGGCCTGGCTAAAATTTGCAAAACAATACATCGTCTGCCAAAAGTATGTGGGAAAATGTATTATGGTCTGATGAGACCAAGGTTGAACTTTCTGGCTACAATTCCAAAAGGTATGTTTGGCGCAAAAACAACACTTTGCATCACCAAAAGAACACCATTCCCACGGTGAAGCACGGTGGTGACAGTATCATGCTTTGGAGTTGCTTTTCTTCAGCTGGAACTGGGGCTTTAGTCAAGGTGGAGGGAATTATGAACAGTTCCAAATACCAGTCACTTTTGGCCCAAAACCTTCAGGCATCTGCTACAAAGCTGAAGATGAAGAGGAATTTCACCTTTCAGCACAACAATGACCCAACCATGCATCCAAATCAACAAAAGAATGGCTTCACCAGAAGAAAATTAAAGTTTTTGGAATGGCCCAGCCAGAGCACAGACCTAAATCCAATAGAAAATCTGTGGGGTGACCTGAAGAGGGCTGTGCACAGGAGATGCTCTCGCAATCTGACAGATTTAGAGTGCTTTTGCAAGAAAGTGTGGGCAAATATTGCCAAGTCAAGATGTGCCATGCTGATAAACTCCTACCTAAGAAGACTAAATGCTGTAATTAAATCAAAAGTTGTGGATTAAAGTGAAAGATGCGGATTCCAAGTCAGACTGTCGACCAGTCATGAGTGGAGTCCCACAGGGCCCGGTCTTGAGCACTCTCCTGTTTGGCCTTTACTTCTCAGAAGTCCAGGCCAACACAGAAGGACTCTGGCTAACTAAGTTCACTGATGAGTGCAAGCTAGGAGTCATTATCAACTCCCCAAGTGATGCAGACATCCTATAAAAGGGCGTCTCTGAGAGCAATGACTGGTGTCTGAACCATAGCCTGAAGCTTAATGCCAAAAAATGCGTTATCATTCCCTTTGGAGAAAACTGTTCCCACAAATTACCACATTTATGGGAGCCCACTGAACACTGAAGGGGCCATAAGAGATCTGGGCACCCAGGTCGACAGCCACCTCACCTTCGACCACCACATTGCCACTGTGGTCAGAAAGTCCTTCTATGTGATACATCTTATAACCAAAGGTTTCGCATCCAGGAAGAAAGGGATCATCATCCCTCTATACTTATCCCTCATTAGACCAATCATCGAATATAACACCCCATTTGGCATGTACCTCACCAGACACCTACAACAGCTGGAGAGGCCACAAAAGTACCTCACAAAAAAGATCATAGGCCTTACACACAGATAGACTCAAGAAACTGCTGCTGTTCTCAGTCTCTTATCATCTACTTAGAGGTGATCTCTGCTTGACTTACAAAGCCATGTCCGACCCAGCCCTACTTGAAATGCTACACCTAAAGAAATCCAAATCCCCCCATGCCACACGCTCCAGAGATCACAACCTCATTACCACAATTAACAGAACATGCTAGAGGGAGAGGTTCATTTCCCAAAGACTGCCCATACTCTGGAATAAGCTTCCCATTCATGTCAAGCAGAGCACCTCGCTGGCCCTTTTTAACAGAAATCTTGACGAGTGGATGGGTAACAGAAAGTTCATCCCAGGGATCACCCCAGTTGCCCTACTTGATAGGGAAACTGTGATCTAACATCAGGTGACACGGTGCCTGGGCAATTTTTGGGGGGCTAAGCTTGTAAAGGCTCCAGGGCCATTAGCCTAGTACATATCTATGAACCTATGAACCTAAAAGGTGCTTCAACAAAGTATTAGTTTAAAGGTGTGCACACTTATGCAACCAGCTTATTGTATGTTTTTTACTTTTTATATTTTTTTCCTCTAGCAGATTTGTTTGTTTTTCAATTAAATTGCACAGGTTATATGTCACTTTAAAGGTTGGAAAAGTTTTGAAATGATTTATTGTGGTCTCATTTTTTTATATCACAAACCTGGCATTTTAACAGTATATTATGTAAAACAAAAAAAAAATCTCACCTAGTACCAAGTGCCTCACCATTCCCCGAGGCTTACCTGCTCTCCAAAATACCTCCAAGTCATCTCGGATGTCAAACCTGTCACAGCAAGTTCACGCCAAAATCTGGTCCCTTCCCCCAGTTACCCTCACACAAAACTACTTAAGCCCCTCCTTACACTTACCTCACCTCCTCCCAACATTCCTGCTTTCCCAATTTAACACTTCCATCCCCATGACCTAACTTCCTTCCACCACCATCATCCCAGCCCTTCACCCCCTCGCCAAACCTTAACCCCCATTACTATTCCTACCTCACCCTCACCTGAAGATGTCCCTGGACAAATTGTTTTCTTCCAAAACCTCATTTCTCTTTTACATTTTACTTGCAGTGAGACACTTCCCACATATAGTATGTACAAATGCTTTAAACAAATGCCAGATAACTATTCTGATTGCGTTTGGTGGGGTTAAAATTGAAAATTAGTAGAAGAAAATTATATGCCCAATTCAATGTGTGAGCTTTAGACTCCCTAATTTGATTAATTATGGTAAATTAGCAGTAGATTGCAATATCTGAAATCATGAGAAAAAATCAAGCCACTCTGTTTCTCATTGAGTTTCAATATATTTTACATTTGCATCCAGAAGGAAAAGTCAAATCATCTCATTAGCTATGGGATCCAGGAGAGCTGGAAAAATGCTATGAAGATGTTATTTGTGAAGTCAAGAATATGAGCAGGTCAGGGTGGGATCTATTAAAACTTCATGGATATGGATGAACGCCAAATTTCTGACCAACCAGAAATCTTTTCTATGCTATAATTCTGTGGAAATGGATATATTGTACTTAATAGATGTATGGAAAGTAGAATATCAACTAAAATATTAAGCAGCTTAAATGTGGGACTTAAATGATGGCAAATCATGTTGCAACAGTGTGTTTAATAAATCTGTGATGTCTTAATGTACGGTAAAGCAATTACATCATATTCCATTGAGAGACAAGCATTCAAATCTAGGAGTACCTATGAAACTGAATAAAGAGATAGCTTGTGCACTCAGCAGAGGACTTCTCATGTATAATTTGCAAGAAATGGGAATGACTGTTAAGTAAAAACATGCCAGATATAGAATGGGTGAAAATTAGGCAGTCTTACAATCACAGGTTTTTTCCCCCTTTGATAAGATTCACTTTTTTTCAAATGTTTATTAATGTGGCAACACTCTCCCAAATTGTATAAGCAGAAATTTCATTTCACATCAGTAAAATTCATTGTGGCATGTCAGAGGCAAATTATCTCCATATGGTTTGTCTGTACATTAAAGTCATAGACATGTAACCCACAGTAACTGATGGCGTTAGGTATGCTGTTAGATTCACACTTCTATAATCATCCAATGTTTTCTGTTGTTTTTTTTCTGTTTGCATTGAAACCTATGGATTTTCACTTGGGTATTTCTACCTGGTCTTGGATTAGAATCACAGTACCATCTTTACTTATGACAATATATAAAGGCATGGAAACAACTGCATATACACCACTGTCATCATTTCATAATTTCTTTTAATAAGCTGCAACAATGGTCATATTCAAGTTTAGATAATTCAAAATCTGCTCATAATTCTTACGTTTTAATGTTTGTTTTCAAAGTTCCATTATTTCTATACCTCATCCAAGCATGTTTACATTATTTGATTTATTATGTTAATTTGGCGTGTGGATGTGATTATGACATTTTGCAGGTGGTGTATTGCATTCTTTGTTTTATGTTCATATCAAATAAGGGTTGTGTTATAAAAATAAATAAGAAGGCACTAGGACTGGCCCTTTCACCCCAGCTATCAACTTCACAAGAGGGGGTGGTTCATGCAGAATGAATTACAGATCATTTTATTACTCTACTTATTTGAAAGGTACATCCAGGAAAAACAGTGTGCGTGTGTGTGTGTGTGGGGGGGTGGGGGGTGGGGGGGGGGGATCAGCAGTGTCCTGAATGGCAATTTTTTGTTAAAGGGGATTTTTGCTAACTTTGGTATAATATGGTCTACTGTAAGCCCCATGGTGCAGTCAGGTGTGTATTTATTGCCTCCATGAGCAGGCTGACATTGTGTTACATCCAAAAAGGTAGTCTAAAATATGTTGCTGTGTATTAGTGCTTTGTTTGTACTTTCCCTCTGATGGAAATCACAGTTTGCCATCACAAGCTCCTCCTTTTCTAAATGTACTCTGTTCTTATTGCTTGATTTACAGGCTTCAGAGATGTAATTTGCAAGAGTGTGTGACTCCATGCAAATCCATGACTGGGATTTCATTACGTCTCCTCTCTACTATTTTTATGGATTTTATCTATTTTAATATAGATCAGACTAACAAGTAGAATTTTGGTAAGGTGCTTCTATGCTCTCTTATGACATCAGACAGTTGCATGATTTATGGTTTGATTATTATCCCTGGGGAGAGTAACCATTAGTGCAATACTGGTTTGTGCATTGTGATTAATGTTACTAGGAGTTATCAATGAAGGCTTGTTCTACCCTAGGCACTATTATAAAAGGCTCAGTGTGTTGCTTATGCTCATTGTCTTACAGAACAAGCCTATGTTATTCTGAACAGAGAGTAGAGCAACTCTCAGGGTCAACATATGATGACAATACATGGACGGAGGATTACAGTGACTGTTGCTGACCTGTCTGCATTGAACAGAATGAGGAGAGTAATTTTAATATACTTTGTGCTGAAGAGAAGGTAGAATTAACATAAATCAGAAAGTTGGATAATCTAATTAGAAAAGAAACTGGCAACAAATTTTGTAATATGAACCATGGAAACAAAATATAGATTCACTAACTTAGATGTATGATGATTCCAATAAATGAGAAAAGCAGCTCAAAGCACCATATCAGATGTGCACTTGTACTAAATGACACAATACTATAACCATGATGTGCACATCAAAGCAGAAAATCAAACAATGTGCACATTAAAGTAGAAAATCAAACAATATTGTATCCATCATGTAAACATTTAAAGTAGAAAATCAAACAATACAGTATCTGTGATGTGCACATTAAAGTAGAAAATCAAATAGAAAATCAATAACATATCCACAATGTGCAAATTAAAGTAGAAAATCAAACAATACAATATCCATGATGTGCACATTAAAGCAGAAAATCAAATACCGTATCCATGATGTGCACATTAAAGTAGCAAATCAGTGGTTCAGGCTGCTGGGTAATGAGACATTCCCCACAGGTATATTTGGTTGGAGACATATGGCTGAAGTGACATGTAGCTGCAAAGACATATGTTTGTCCCATCTTCACTATGGTAACAGAGAAGCACGCACCTTGGCATACATCTGGAGGATTTCTCCCCGGGCCTCCGCTGAAAACAGGCTCTGTGGAACCTAGTCGGACTTTCCCGGTCAAGAAATGATAAATAAAATATGAATACAAAGTTTTCTTTGCCAAACCCAGACATTTAAGAAGTATCCCATCCTTCCCTGATATCTCACCTATAGGTTGTTTCTGGAGGACTTGTGAAATGTCTTCAATTTTAATTTTCTTTAGGTTAGCTTCTCAATGTCAACACTATGAGGCAGGTGAGAACATTTAGACAAACTGAATGTATGAACAATATGATCGGGAGAGGTCAGGTTCTGCATAAAGCTGGGCATAATACTTAGCAAAAAGAGGAAATAGATGCTCTACAATTGGGGTGTATTAATTCAGTTATCATTCTATCCACTGTCAGCTACTGCAGCAGAAAGGATGCTAAACATCTTTGAGATTTAGAAGTCAACTTGAAGATGTGCTTACATTCACTGCTGCAGTATTCTTAATGTATGGGATTCCCTGCCAAGAAAGCCAGACTTCCAGCCAGTCTACCAAAGACTTTTGTTGCTTTAAAGGTACGCCAAATGTCACCCAAATGCTCCTTGCATAGCATAGGTCATAAAGGTGATGTTCAAGCCTATGCTATTCAAGGAGCATAGCATAGGGCATAAAGGTGATGTTCAGGCCTACCATAGTCTGACCTTCTTTGCTGCCAGTCTAAACGTATCTTTTCACCATTGGTCTGTTTAACTGTGTCCGTTTTCTGCCAGTTGAATGCATTTTTGTTCTCCAATGACTATATATGCCTGTTTGCTGACTTCTTTGCAGTAGCAGATAAGTGCCCCAATAAGGGTTTTTCTTTTTACTTGTCATCTTTTGTGTTCCTTGAAGTTAATCTCATTCAGGAAGGGTAATGCCAATGTGGGAGACAGATCCCATATATAGACTGCCACGAAAATGTCTTTTTTGTCTAGGAGCTTCTCATGACCATACGCCTTGTTCTATTTGTCAGGCGTTTCTCCTGAAAACCCTTCACAGTTGACTTTCTTCCCTTTCCTTGTATCTTGAGAACCAGCATCTTAAGCTTCTCACTAAAGCTACAATGGAAGGAATAAGGAATCTCCCACCCTGAAGGTCAGCTGTTAGGGAAGAAGGTGAAAAATGTATAACTGGAATCTTCCACTGCCCAACCTCTGCCAGGTATTTCTCCCACTGTCGTTACAAACCTGGAAGCTCACCCAGGTGCGTTGTCAAATTTCTCTGCCAGAACCAGTCCAGTTGGCAGCATGACCAAAGAGACTTTGCAGGCAGAACCATGGTTGATTTTTCCGAGGGCCCTAGGGGAGTTCCTCCATATTTAGTTGGGGAAGAAGTTCCTACTAAGGTTCTAGACTGTTGTCCTGTGTCTGAGCCTTCTCAGTTTTTTTGGAGGGGACATTCTCTTAAAAAAGAAACAAAAACTTAAAAATGTTTCTTTTGCTTCTAATGATCCACAAAGTGACTGGCAGACCTTTACTCAGGGGCTATTTACTGCTTTATTGTCCTTAACGCCTCCTCAAAAGGCATAGAGAACAGGATACTTCTGAGGATGAGTTGGATTCCCATGATGAATCCCTGACTTTTTCTACTCAAATTCCTTTTCCTTTGGACTACGGATCAGAGAAGGAGGAATCTATTAGTCCTAATGTTCCTTTTGAGGAAATTTCCTTTGGGGACACACTCTCTAGGATGATGACATTTTTAAGTGGGATTGTGCTCGGGTCTCTGATATCCGTAAGAGGTACTATGAATTGCTGCAGCGGGAATCTCTTAAGCCTGCAGCTATTCCTCCTGTTTTGGCTGCTTTGCTGGATGCTTTTAACAATGCCTCTCATGCACCTGATTCTTTGCCCCCTGCTCCCAAGAAACCTGACAGGTTTTATAGGGTGCCTGAGAACTGTTATTTTTTTATATAAATGTCCTGCTGCTGACCCTTGTTTAGTGTATGTAGCCTCTGATAAGCCATCTAAATTGCTTCCTATACCCAAGTTATTACCTTCTGACAAGGACAGCAGAGCTATGGAAAGGCTGGTTAAGAAGGTTTACACTTCTGCTACCCTAGTTGTTAGGGCTATTAATTATCAGACCCATATGTCTAGGTATGCATTGACTTTTCTTTCTCAGGCTTGTCAACTTATTTCTGATTTTCCAGACTCTGAGGATAAAATGTCTGTTCTTTCTTTGCTAAGAATTTCCTCTCAAGTCATTTGTCATTTTATTAAATGTAGTTGTGATGCAGCACATGCCTCTTCTAGTGCTGCTGTTTTCGGTTCAGTGATAAGGAGATATTTTTGGCTTAGACTTCAAACGCTACCTAATGATATTAAGGCTTAGTTGATGGATGCTCCTCTGGATTCTCAGCTTTTATTTGGGGATGGTGCTGCTGGTTTAAGTTCCTTTAGAGTAAGGGTTATGCCTTACAGGAGCTTAAACATGTTTGTTTCTTCTGTGCCTAAATTTCAGAGAAGCTACCCCTCTAAGCCTGCCTTTGTTTGTAGGCACTCCCACCCTCTTACTAAAGGTAAGAAGAGTGTCAAATGGACTCTTCATGGTAATGCTCCTCAGTTTTCAGGGACTCTGAAGTCTTCCTTTTCAGACAAACCAGGTTCTGTATGACTATCCATCCCTTCCCAGCCACTTTCTTCTTTTCTTTTGTCCTTCTCTTTCTCTTCCTGTTTGGCTTCCGATCACTCAGCATTCTTGGGTTCTGTCAATCATTTGTCAGGGGTACTTCATGGTGTGGAAATCCCATCCTCCTTTTATGGGCATTCCTCAGCCTCCTTGGGAACAACTTCCCTTTTTCCCAGAGGTTCTTCAAAATCTCTTGACTCAGGGTACTATTCAAGAGGTGCCTGTGTCCCAAAGGGGGAATGGGTTCTACTCCAGACTGAGGGCACTTGGAGACCTATTCTAGAGACCTCTCACATCTAGACACTTTTCTAAAAGTGTCTTCCTTTTGGATGTTGTCCCTTCAGAATCTGTTTCCTCTCTTGCTCCCTCAGGCCTATATGGTGTCTCTGGATCTCAATGATGGATATCTCCATATTCTGATCCATTCTCTTTTTAGGAAGTTTTTGCATTTCTCTGTTGCTTCCTGGCATTTTCAGTACCCTGCTTTGACCTTTGGCCTTTCTACTGCCCCAAGGATGTTCACCCAATGCCTTGCCTCCTGTGATTGCTTTTTGCAGGCTTCAAAGGATCCAAATATTTCTTTACTTGGATGACCTGTTGATTCATGTGTCATTTCTGGTCATCTGACGTCTAGTTACCATGCAAAACCACCATTGCTGGAAGCTGGCAGGAATTAGCAACTACCTGTAAAAAATACACACACAAGGGGTTTTGCTCAGATCTTTGGCAGGTGCTGGAAGTCGTAAAACAATTGCACACCTCCACACTTCCAGAGAGTAATTAGTTCACCCCAAAGACAATACAGAAAGTTTCCTAGTACAAACTTTGCGTCCCTGGCTGCCTTGAAACCTGTGAGATAGCATCTTTATGGCCAAGCCTATAAAGTGATTTACTTTCAGATATTTTTCTAAAGTTTGCTGGACTGAGGTTAACCCTCCAGTTTCCTCTGTTAAAACATATACATTTAAACAGTTACAATAGTGCATGCGCATTTCTGTTCTCTGCAGTAAGGCACACTGTGCATGCATTTCAAACAAAAGCACTTTACAAATACCTCTTCAACACAAATGTCTGTACAAATCAGTTTGATATACACATGACATATAGTTCTAATACATTTGTAACACCAGCATCTTGTATAAATCAGTTTGATATTCACAAATGACATATAATTATTAGCAAAATTCCATCTAGTTGTGTTGGCAGTACCTCCTTTCATCAGACTTCTCCCCCACATCGAAGACTCAAGCTAGTTTTTCAAGTGCCCCCTGAGAACGTTGCTTGAGAGGAATGAGCCTATCTGGGAATACATTACCCTATACCCTGTCTTGAGAGCCCATCTGCATTGGCATTGCTAGCCTCACTGTGGTGCTGCACTGTCATGTCATAGGCCTGCAACCCTAGGCCCACCTTAATAGTTTGGCATTTTGCTGGATGGCTCGATGTAGCCATGTTAAGGGATTGTCATGGGATACTGCAGTGAATTTTCTTCCATACAGCTAAGGCTGAAGTTTCTGCAGTGCCCATACTATGGCTAGACATTCCTTTACAGCTGCATAGCATTCCTCCCAGGGTTGGAGCCTATGGTTGAGATATACCACTGGGTGCTCTTCTTCCTCTGAGGAAACCTGGCTGGGTACAGCCCTCGCCACATGGTTTGAAGCATCCATCTGCACAACAAATTATTTCTGTAATTTGGACTTAAGCTTCTGGAAAGCCTACTCACATGCTGGGGTCCACACCACATTATCTCACCTCTTTTCCTTGCCAGGTCTGTGAGGGGAGCAGCTATGGTAATATAATTGGGGACAAACTTTCAGTAGTACCCTCCTGTCCCTGAGAATGCCCTCACCTGCTTTTTGCTAACAGGGGTAGGCCATGCCTGAATGGCTTCCACTTTGGCAGGTTCTGGCTTGATCTTACCACTTCCCAGTCTATGCCCCAGGTAGGAGACCTCTGCCATACTCACCTGACACTTACTGGGCTTAATGATCAACCCTGCCCTCTGTAGTCAGCCCAGCACCTCCCTGACATCCGCAAGGTGCTCTTGCCAGGGATGGCTGTAGATGGCAATATCATCCAGGTAAGCAAGGGCAAAATCTCCTGCTCCTGCTAGGATATGATCTACTAGCTCTGGAAAGTCACTGGGGCATTTTTCATCTCAAAGGGCATCTTTGTGAACTCATACAAGTCGAAGGGAGTTACAAAGGCAGACCTCTCTCTCTCTAGCACTTCCTGGGAAGCAAGGGCACTTGCCAGAAGCCCTTGGTAAGATCAATGGTGGCAAGATACTTAGCCCCACTCAGCTGCTCTATGGTTTCATCTGTCCTAGGCATGGGATAAACATCTGACTCTGTGTGGCTAGTTTCCTGTAGTCCACACAGAACCTGGTGTTGCCATCCTTCTTTGGTAGCAGCACCACTGGGGAGGCCCAGGGATTGCTGGACTCCTGGATTACCCCCAGTTCCAACATTTCCTGCATCTCCTCTCTCAGAGTCTGTTTGACTCCCTCGGGCACACTATAAGAGGCCTGCTTAATAATCCTTTGGGGTTCTGTATCCACATGGTGCTGCACCAAGTGGGTATACCCTGGTTTCTCAGTGAACATGCCCCCGGCGTTTTTTTTGAAAATGGGTAGGAGATAGCTGCTGGGACCTTGATACCCTTTCCACTGAGGTGTCAGTCTGAGCCTTACTGAGGAGATCAGCCACCAGATCCCCCTCTGACTCCTCCTGCCATCCACTGCAAATACTCAGCACAAGGGCCTCTCTATCATGGTAAGGTTTCATCATGTTAACATGGTACGGTTTGTGCCCCTGCCTCCTGCCTAGTAGTTCTACCATGTAGTTAACATCACTGACCTTCCTTACCACTTTCAAGGGTCCCAAGCTGCCTGCAGTGTATTGTGTTTGACAGAAATGAGAACCATATCCTGCTGCCCCACAGCATATTCTTGTGCTCGAGCATTCCTGTCATACCAGACCTTTTTCTGCTGTTGGGCTCCTGCCAGGTTCTCCTGGGCCAAGCCCAAGAGTTCCCTGAGCCTTGTCCTGAGGTTTAAGACATATGCCACAACAGACTTCCTGTGGAATTCACACCCTCCCACTCATCGCAAATTAGATCTAGAAGTACCTTCACCCTATGCCCATACAGCAACTCAAAAGGTGAGAAACCTGTGGATTCCTGGGGCATCTCTCTTGTAAGCAAACAACAGATGGGGCAAATATTTGTCTCACTCACTCTTAAACTGGTCTGCAAATGCCCGTAGCATGGTCTTTAGTGTAGAGTTTAACCTCTCCACCAAACCATTAGTCTGAGGGTGGTAGGGGGTGGTCTTTAGGTGCTTCACTCCACAGTTCTTCCACAAACAAGCCATCAGGTCTGACATGAAATTGGCATCTCCGCCAGTCAGTATGTTTTTGGGAAACCTACCCTGCTGAAAATCTCTTAACAAAGCATTTGCAACTTTTTCTGCCTCAATGGAAGACAGTGCCACCACTTCAGGGTATCTGCTGGCATCATGTACTACCACTAGGATATACTTCTTCCCTGTAGAACTTGGGGTACTCAGAGGCCCCACAATATCCATAGCTACCCTCTAAAATGGCTCCTCAATCACATGCAAATTCATCAAAGGAGCTTTGACCTTGTCTCCTGCCTTGTCTACTTTTTGGTACTGCTCACAGGTCCTGAAGTACCCTGTTACATCTCTTGCAATTCCAGGCCAATAAAAGTTCTGCATAATACGTCTCTTGGTATGCTTTATGCCCATATGACCTGCAAAGAGAATGTCATGGGCTATGGCTAGAAGTGCCAGATGGTAGGCTTTGGGCACTATCAACTGCTGTATTCTCTCACCCTCTAGCTCTCCCACAGGGGTCCATTTGTTATACAGTAACCCTTTGTTCCAGTATACTGAATCCCCTTTTCAATAAAAATTAGGTGCCTCCCTAGCTACCTCCCTCAAGCCTTGTAATGTAGGGTTTGAGAGCTGAGCCTGTCACAACTCTTTCTTTGTAACCCTTTGCAAGGAAGTCTGGTATCCTCTGACAGCAGTGCCTCACTGGCAGCATGGGTACTACTACTACTCACCTCTGCCCTTGCAGTCACTCTGTCCAAAGGAACATCAGTACCCACCAGCAGCTGTGGCTCACCTTCAGTCTCGCTGCTACAGGGTAGCTCCCTCCCTGAAGTAGCCACCTCACCAGTCCTAGCTTCAAGTGTGTGGTCTGTCTGAATCACCCCAGGCTTCCAGACCCACATGGCTGTCTCCAAGCCTGACTTCATGTCATTACATGCACACAAGATACTGCATTATCAAAGTCATTCCCCATCAGAGCATCTGCAGGGATATCCTCAAACATACCTGCTTGCTTGGTTCCTTTTCCACACTCCCAGTCTAGGTGAACCCTAGCCAAAGGTATGTGGAATGGGGTCCATCCTAAAGCTCTGACTGGAGTAGACTGCCCGAGCAAGTAGTGCTCCTCTTTAATCATTGCAGGCTTCACAATGGTTAGGTCAGAGGCTGTGTCTCACTTAGCAGTGGCCTATTTCCCATCTACTAAGATAGGTTATAACCTCTTGTGGTAGTTCGGTACCCTTGCTGTCTCCAGACTACTTACCACTGGCATTCTGTTATTCCCACTTGCTGGCTCCCCTATCTTTTGTTCCCCACCTTGACTCCATGGACATCTATATGCTACATGGCCCCACTGGTTACATTTAAAACATTTAACCACTGGTTCTGTATTGTACCTGAACTATCGGCTTCCCCTGTTACTGGCGGACTCTTTTGGGGTGGTTTAGGCTCCCCACCATGAGCTCCCTTATACCCATGTGCAACACTGGGTATCCCTTTCCTGTACAGTGATGTCCTGCTTGCTAGGTAGAGGTCTCCTTTTTTCCCCCAACTCATCTGTGGTGTTGCATTCTCTATCTGCCAACCAGATTCTCATGTGCTCAGGCAAAGTGCTAAGGGCTTGTTCCCTCACCAAAAGGTCTTCCAGCCCTTCAAAAGTGGTGACCTGACACCCACTCACCCACCTATGAAAATAAGTGTTTAGCTCAGCAATATAATCACACACACTTTCATCTGCCTTGCGTATCTGCTCACAAAACCTTTTTCTATAAGCTTCAGGTGTTAACTTAAAGCATTCTAATAAGCAATTTTTAGCTGTATTATAATTTAAACAATCAGTATCAGACAATTTAGAAACAGCAGCTACAGCTTTACTGTGAAGTCAGGGAGTCATGAACTGTGCACCAGGGCGACACACAATAGTGTTTAATAGTACAAAAATAAAAAACTGAACAGAGGTAAGCGCTTTCACAACAGTAGTTGCTTCATCAGACAAAGTTAAAATGCACTTCAGCTCTTAAATAACAGCTTAGTCATCAATTAAGCAGAATCAGTGATGTCACAATTAGCTACTATTTAAAGAGACAGCAAAAAAATATATTACGAGACAGCAAAAAATATATATACATCTCTATTTTAAAACATATTATCTTAAAACAGTGAATATAAAATATATAAATGTAGATATTTCTAGTAGACCACTAAAAACCTTTTATAAACATAAGAAGTATATGTATATATGGATTCACTTTATAACCTTGAAATGCTGATATATCGAATTTCAGTATCTCGAGACTATAAAACCGAATCCACAAAACACCGACAAACAAAAACCGCGAAACCACATAACCGAAAACACCACACACACTACACTAAACATACAACACAACACCCACATCACAACATAAACAAAAAAAACCACACATACACAACTCACACACATAACTCACACACACACTGGCATTTACTACAAGATGTTCCTAATCTGGTTGGTATAATTGGAAGTACCCCTCATTTTAGTTTTAGAAACAACAAGTCACTGAAGCAGCACTTGTGCAATAGAGATACATATAAAGGCACAAGTAAATCTGTTAGACAGGGTACTTTTCCCTGTAGAACTTGTAGCGCCTGTCCCCATATTTTTAACAAAAGTACATATACACATCCAACTAGGTATTTTACTTTACATTCTAAACAGTATTCAGACTGCAAAACCACAGATGTTGTTTATTTTAGTTTCTGTCAGCAATGCCCAGCATTTTATGTGGGCAAAACTAACAGGCCATTAAAAGGCAGAATTCTAGAACACATTTGTGATATTAGAAATAATAAACAATCTAATGCCCTTGCTAATCATGTTATGCGTACAGACGCTTCCCATTCTTTTAAATTCTTTGTTTTACAACATTTTCATAGAAATTTGAGAGGAGGAGACATTGAAAATGTTACAGAAAGCCATGAGCAAAGATGGATTTTAAAACTTGATGCTGAACGCTATCCAGGGCTTAATGGGACTTCTTCTTTAATCCCTTTTTTAAAAGCAAGACGCCTTAAGCATTGATTTATTTTAACATGTTTTATTTTATTCTTAACATTTTTTATGGTGATATATATAAATTTTATATATATACATACATATAATTCTTATGTTTATAAAAGGTTTTAGTGGTCTACTAGAAATATCTACATTTATATATTTTATATTCACTGTTTTAAGATAATATGTTTTAAAATAGAGATGTATATATATTTTTTTGCTGTCTCTTAATATAGTTTTTTGCTGTCTCTTAATATATTTTTTTGCTGTCTCTTTACATAGTAGCTAATTGTGACATCACTGATTCTGCTTAATTGATGACTAAGCTATTATTTAAGAGCTGAAGTGCATTTTAACTTTGTCTGATGAAGCAACTACTGTTGTGAAAGCGCTTACCTCTGTTCAGTATTTTTGTTTTTGTACTATTAAATGCTATTGTGTGTCACCCTGGTGCACTGTTTTTTTTTGTATTTATTCCCATTTTTTGCACCTTGGTCTTACCCACAGCCGTTTCTTTGTTTGTTTTGGAGTCATGAATTGTACCCAGAGCCTTGGTCATTATACTGTTTACATACCCTTTCAAACGTACGAATAAAACTATAAAAATTATCACCCTCTGTAAATTGTGGAATAAATTGACTGGCCTTAATTTGTTTCTGTGGTTTGGTTATTCCCTTCCCCATTACCTTCATGACCCTGCAAACAGTCAGCATTTGTTTTTCACATTGCCTCTGCCTCTCATTTTCTTCATCTTCCAGAAGTTTCAGTCTCTGTGCAGATTCTAATTTCATTTGTTTCTCTTTTTCTTCAGCCTCCAAATGCTGCAGTCTCTGTGCTGATTCTATTTCCAAATGTTTGGCCTCCAGTTCAAGCCTCTTTAACTCCAGATGGATTTTTAAGTCCACTGAGGAAAAGTTGAACTGTCTATTTTCTGAGAGTTGTACATCCCCAAGGTCTGTCTGGTTGTCAATATGTGATGTGGTGATCCCACCACTGCCACCAATAAATATGTGATGACCTACCACTGGGCCAGTAATGAAGGAGCCTCAATCCTCACTACTGGAACTTGTGGAAAAGTTCACTGGGAGGATAACTGCATCAAGTGAAATTTCCCTTAAGAGCACATAGAGACCACAGTCAGCCTGGGGCTGGTTTCTCCCTCTTTATCCAGATCCTCAATAAGACTCCCCACTGGCACAGCTATAGAATTAAGTCCTTAGCCAGGGTTCTAAGCCAAGTCCTCCAACTCTCTCTCTGTCCAACCAGTGCTTCATGACCCTGTCCAAGTAGTTGATACACACACTCTTGGAGATTTGATTTACACATGCACACACACACACACACACACACACACACACACACACACACACACACACACCTGAGAAAGGCTGGCACAGGTTTACTAGCTATGGCCCCTTCTGCCCAGACTATAAGGTAGTTATTGCTGCCACCAGATACTCCTGCCAACTATATTAAGACTCTTCTAAGGGTTCCCAATATACCAAGTGAAATTAATATTAATACAAATGGTAGTTTGAGAAACAGAAAGGCTGTTAGGAGTGGTCCACACACTGTCACCAAATAAATATGCAATTACTCTCAGAACTTAAATATCTCTACAAAGATCAACCACAACGAAAGGTTTAAATATATCTAATAAAAAAACAATAAAAGAACAAGAAAATACTAAATATATATTCACAGTGACATCAGAGTTTAAAACCACAGAAAATATTCAAAATAACTTTACAGGACAGGCTCAGATAAATAAATAAAAAATATATATATCTAAACTAAGCTGTACTATAATCCTGACTGTGTCTAAGCGAGTTACTATTCCATATTTACTTAATAGAGCAAGGCAGATGATGTGGTGAGTGGTCCTTGTTGTCAGGCCCAAGACAGAATACAGAATGCTCAGTCACTCACTAAGATACTTCTCAAAATAATATCTAAAATATTACTTCCGAGATAGCTTGCAGAATTACATCATTTCTAGTCATCTGACTTCTAGTTCCCATGCAAAACCTCCATTGCTGGAAGCTGGCAGGACTTAGCACCTACATGTTAAAACACACACACACAAGGGCTTTTGCTCAGATCTTCGGCAGGTGCTGGAAGTCATAAAACAATTACATACCTCCACACTTGCACAATAATTAGTTCACCCCAAAGACAATGCAGAAAGCTTCCCAGTATAGACTTTGTGTCTCTGGCTGCCTTGAAATCTGTGAGATAGCATCTTTATGGCCTAGCCTATAAAGTGATTTAATTTCAGATATTTTTCTAAAGTTTTCTGGACTGAGGTTAACCCTCCAGTTTCTTCTGTTAAAACATATGCATTTAAACAGTTACAATAGTGCATGTACATTTCTGTTCTCTGCAGTAAGGCACAGTGTGCATACATTTCAAACACAAGCACTTTACAAATACATTTTCAACACAAATGTCTGTGCAAATCAGTTTGATATACACATGACATACAGTTCTAATACATTTGTAACACCAGCATCTTGTTTGAATCAGTTTGATATTCACAAATGACATATAAGTATTAAAGGAGATACTGCCTGCAGCTTCTTCTGGTGCTTTTCTCAATGACTTAGATACTAATTCTATTCTTGAAGCAGCTACCTGGACTGCTGTGTACACCTTTACCAAGCTTGTTGGAGGGTATCTCTAGAGCTAGGGTTGGTTTTACTAGTGCTGTTCTTCATGACTTTTTAGGGGAATCTTCTGTTCCGTCTCCCTCCCTGGTTTCCTCTTGAGCTTTGGCACTCTCCCATATGGTAAGAATACTGCAGCAGTGAATGTAAGGACATAGTACAGTTGTGCAAAATCTTACCATAATGGTAGATGTCCTTACCTTCACTGCTGCAGTACTCACTCTCTCCCTCCTTCCTCCTAGCCCTTTGCCTTCCTGGATGTACAAATTACCTCTTGGATTTCTTGGACTGGTGTTCTTACTGGGGCAATCAGTTCTGACTATGGTAGGCCTGGAAGTCACCTTTATACAATGAGCATTTGAGTGACATTCCGAGTATCTTTAAAACAAGAGGAGTCTTTGGTAGACTGGCCAGATGTTGGGCTTCCACAGCAGGGAATCCCATCTAAGAATACTACAGCAGTGAAGTCAAGGACATCTATTGTTATGGTAAGATTTTACACAACTGTACTTTAACTTAAATGAGTCGACACAACATTTGTGTTATAATAAAAAAAAAAAAAACTAGTCATATCATTTTAACTCATTACAGCTGCTCTATGGTTCTTGTTTTTCATAAGACCTTTTTTGGGGCCAGAAGTAATCCTGTTGCAGATTATGGAAGGTAGCATTAAGTTTTAATTTAGCAAAATCTCTGTATTCCTTAATTACTTGTCTCAAATTAGGTTTTGATGTTCTCCCAAGCTAAACAACAGGCCAGATTCATTAACACCTACACTAAGTCTACAGTTGAAGTATACACAATCTGTATTCAAGAACATCCTTATCTCAGTTTTTTGTGCTTTCTAGTCACCCAGAAAGATTATACTAAGTGTACATGTGGTCTAACTTTGTGGTAACCTTTATGAATCCCTCTCAATATTTAAGGTTGTAAGAAAATCAGTAGACAAACTAAAATTAGGAGGAAGAAGGTATGAATTATGCTTGTGTTGTCTGTTCACTCAGACCAGTGTACACTTATTATATACATTAATGAATCCCATATCTTTCTACAAAAAGATATTGTAAGCCCATCCACAAGTGAAAGGAGATTTTTATTTTGGCCCATAACTGGCTCATCTTCACAAAGAAATAAGTTAGTTTTCCAGGGCCTTGTGTGAAAGGATCAATCTCCAAGCCATCTTACTTGTACTAGGGAGCAATCATTTAGCATCAGGGAAGAATCTATAGCTCCTGGATAAAAAAAAGAAGTGTGTGTGTGTGTGTGTGTGTGTGTGTGTGTGTGTGTGTGTGTGTGTGTGTGTGTGTGTGTGTGTGTGTGTGCCCAATAGTGTTCAAATCAACTAGCAGATGAAGCTATTCAAAGCAGAATGACAAATGCTGGCCTCAGACCAGCATAATGGTCAGTGAGGGAAGCTGCTACACTATATTCTTAGATGGACAAAAAAAAGAAGTTATGTTCTTACCATAACATTCCATGTGAGTTGTTCATCTCGCCTTTGTTCTTACACACGGGTTCAGAGCCGATCCCTCGGCTCCGAGTCGGCCACATTCCAAGCTCTGCATCTAAGAGAATCTTGAGGCACAGTCCCTGTCCCATGATCCTCTCCTGCTAACCCTCAGATCTAGTTTGCTATGCAAACCAGACAACAGAAGACATACCCACCTACACATGCATACGTATCAATACCCTTATACAGGTCTATACACAAAAGGTAAGGACAGATACACATATATATATATTATACATGTCCGAATATGAACGCATACACAGAGGCAGGCAGTCCGAAGGGACCATGAGAAAGGACGACCAGCCACCAGTCATACCTATTCTTCCAGAACACAGATGGGGAAGGAGGGTGGGAATGTAAGAACAAAGGCGAGATGAACAACTCACATGGAACATTATGGTAAGAACATAACTTCTTTATGTGAAGTTGTTCGATCTCGCCATTTGTTCTTACACACGGGTAGCGTCTCTAGCACCCTAAACCCTGGGTGGCTCACGGGAGAACATTACTGAGCACAGTGGAACCAAAGGAAGCCCTGTCCCTGGAGGCCCTGTCCACTTTGTAATGAGTAATAAATGTATGAGGTTTGGCCCAGGTAGCCACTGCACAAATGGTATCTATCGGTAAGTGAGCAGCATGGGCTAAGGAAGTAGAAACAGCTCTAGTAGAATGAGCTTTAGCTTTGAGCGAAGTAGACTGATTGGAAGATGAATAAACAAAGTTTATGCAGTCTGAAAGCCATTTGGATAACCTGATCTTTGTTACTGGAAATCCTTTCTTGTTATCTGCATGAGAAACAAAAAGTTGATCCGATTTCCTGAATTCTTTTGTTCTGACCAGATAAAATCTCAGCTGTCTGTGCACGTCCAGTTTGTGTAACATGTATTCCAATTTATTGGTATGGTGCCTGAAAAAACTGGGAAGTTCTATGGACTGATTAAGATTAGATTCTGAGCAGACTTTTGGTAGAAAGGACGGATTAGTACGTAAGGTGACCCTGTCCGCGTGAAAGATCAGATACGGGGGTCTAATTGATAGTGCCTGCAGCTCTGAGACTCTGCGAGCTGAAGTGATTGCAACAAGAAACAGGGTTTTCCAGGAAAGATATTTAAGTGGGCATGACGAAGCTGGTTCAAAGGGTGATAACATGAGTTGGGATAGCATCAGATTTAAATTCCAAGGAAAAAACGGACTTCGAATGGGTGGTCAGAGATGATAAGTTCCCTTCATGAAAGCTCTACAAAGTCTGTGAGACATGATTGTAGCTCCCCTTTCACCCACATGAAAATAAGATATGGCAGCCAGTTGTACCGTTATGGTGGATGTTGAAGCCCCCTGATGAAAAAGAGTAGATAGAAAATCTAGAATCTTATGAATAGGAGCAACCAAGGGATCTATACCTTGTTTGGAAGCCCAACACATGAAATCAAAATATGTTGTACTGCTGGAGACAAAAGATCTGACCTGGCTAAGCTGGGAAGTGAAGCAGCCATGCTGTCAATTTGAGGGACGAAAGAGAGGGGTGAAGAACTCCTGACGAGTGGGTCAGAAGGTCTGGCACTGGGTCCAGAGTCCAAGGTTCTTCTATTTGGTGAGCTTGGAGGAAGGGGAACCAGATTTGTCGAGGCCAGAATGGTGCTATCAAGACGATCGTCCTTTCCAGACCTTTGGCTTTCTGCAGAAATTTCAAGACTAGTGGAACCGGATGGAAGGCATATAGGAGACCTGGGGGCCAATCGTGCACAAGTGCGTCCCTGGGAGCGCCCCCCCCAGAGGGGGAAGTAGGGTAAAATAGCTTCTGCATTTTGCATTCAAGGGGGATGCAAAAGGTCGCAGCAAGGCTGGCCCCATCTGCGGAATATCCTTTCCGCTACTTGACTTTTGAGGGACCACTCGTGAGGCAACAGGATGGCTCTGCTCAGTCTGTCCGCTATTACGTTGGATGTCCCCGGGATGTGCATTGCTATGAGAAAGTGTCCGGTGGACACAGCCCATTTCCAGATTCTCAGGGCCTCTCTGCATAAGGGGTAAGACCTGGTTCCTCCTTGTTTGTTTATGTACCAGACCACCGACATGTTGTCTGAATTGCAACTGTCCCCGGAGGTAAGTAGTCGTGAAAGTGTTGCAACACCAGGAACACTGCTCTCAACTCCAGGACATTGATGTGCAGACTGTACTCCATTTTCTACCACTCGCCTTGAACTGTTCTTCCCTGAAAAAGTCCCCCACACCCTATCAGGGAAGCATCCGTGGTCACTGTGGCTATGGGGGGGCGAACGGGCGGCCTATCATAAGCTCGTGGCTGTTCATCCACCATTGAAGATCCCGCTTGCAAGACTCCGTGAGCAGGATATTGTGTGACAACGGTAGCCGTTGGTAAGACCACTGTGCGAAGATTAGCCACTGGAAGATCCTCATGTGCATTCTCCCTAGGGGGACGGCGATAAGGGTAGCTGCCATCATGCCTAAAACTTTCAAGACCTGTGAAGCGGGGACTTTTCTGTTTTGTAGAAGAGTAGAAATCTGTTCTCTCAAGGCTGATACTATTGTTTGGGGAAGCCTGATCAGAGTTAAGGTAGTGTCCAATTCTGCTCCTATGAATGATATATGCTGTGAGGGCAACAAGGCAGATTTTTTGAAGTTCAGCGTTATGCCTAAACGGGAACAGAGATTGATTGTATAGTCCCTGGCTTGCAATAGGTGATGCCTGGTGGTGGCGGTAAGGAGCCAGTTGTCTAAGTATGGAAACACCCGGAATCCTAGTCGTCTCAGGTGGGACGCCACTACTGCCATGCACTTGGTGATCACCCTGGGGGCTGAGGTGAGGCCAAAGGGCAGAGATTGAAACTGAAAATGACTGGCTCCCAGCCGGAAACGCAGGTAATCTCTGGATGGCCTGGCCATTTTTATGTGGTAGTACGCATCCTTGAGATCTATAGAGCACATCCAATCATTCATTTGAAGAAATGGAAGGATCGATTGTAGCGTGACCATCCGGAATTTCTCCTTCTTTACGAAGGTACTGAGTTTGCTGAGGTCCAGTATCGGCCTCCAGTCCCGTTTTCTTTGGAACTAAAAAGAACCTTGAGTAAGTTCCGGATCCTATTTGGTCCGCCGGGACTGGCTGGATGACTCTTTTTTCTAACAGCCTTTGTATTTCTATGGCTGCCTGATCCCGCAGAGTGGGTGGAACATCTGGGAATCTTTTTTGGGTGGGAGGATTGTTTAAGAGAGGGATGTTGTATCCTCTGGTTATTATGCTTTTTATCCAGGAATCTGAAGTGAGATTTAGCCAGGCCTCTGGGTATAAAGCCAAGCGACCCCCGATTGCCTCCAGAGTAGGACAGCCGGGCCTCCCCTCAGGAGTGCTGGAAGGGCTTCCCAGGGACGCTATCCCTGTTTCCCTGATTCTGCGGACCCCCTCTGCCACCTGGGTGGCGTCTTCCATTCCTTCCCCCTCATCTGCCTCTAGAGGGGGTTTCACTAGGTGTGGATTGGAAAGCTCCCTGAGTCTTCCGGAACCACATTTTTCCACCTCTTTGCCCTTTGGGGTATGGTCTAGAATGGGAGGAAAAATGGACCCCTACGGCAGACAGGGTCTTTCCTTCTTGCTCACACCTAGTGAGCGTCTCCTTCACTTTGGGCCCAAACAAGGAGGAGCCATCAAAGGGGGCATTAATAAAGAAAGACTTGAAGGCTTCCGCAAAGGAGCATAGGCGCATCCAGGATTGTCTCCTCAGAACAATTGCTGAAACTGCAGCCCTACTCGATCCTTCGGCTGCATACGAAATGAGCCGCATGGATGAGTTAATGATAGAGTTTAGGGTATTGAGCTGTGCTGTCACCTTGTCTGAGACAGCAGCATCTGTGGTACCCTGTAGAGTATCTCCCAATTCCTTGAGGAGATCTCTCTGTAGATGGGTAAAATGAGTGAGATAGTTCAGCAATCGCATGGAAAAAGTCGCTGAACTAAAAATGCGCTTCCCGTACCTGTCCATCGTCCTAGAGTCTTTGTTAGGAGGATGAACAGAGGAAGATGCTTCAGACATTTCTTTCTTGGTGGCTGCCGCCACCACCATAGCATCAACTGGGACTCCCTTGGTGAGATACGCTTTATCCTGGGGAGCAGTGATGTACTTATTGGGCCTCCGAGGGATTGGTTCCAAAGTGTCAGGGGACTCCCAAGCCCTTCGAGCTATTAAATCCATTAACTCGTTGAAAGGCGGAGTTACCCAGGAGGTGGAAGGTTGAGCCCCAAAAGCTTTCAGCAACACCGACTCGTCCTCAGTGGGGGCAAGTGACTGCCAGTCACCCCTCTGTTTGAGAATTTCCAGGATGCTGGCAAACGAGACATCCTCGGAGGAGGACCGTGGGGACCCCTCTGACTCATCCAAGTCGATGTCTGATGTCAATGATTCCTGTGGGGAATCAAGGTGCCTCCTCTTGCACAACCTCTTCCTCGGGACTTCATCAGAGGGGGCATCTGGTGAAGCTTCCGAGGAGCAGGGTTCACCCTCTGGGGCTGACTGAGGCTTTGGGTCTCTACGCTTGGTGGGAACCAGTGGTGCAGAGATAGAACTCGGACCTTTCGGGGAGGGAGAAGAGGAATCTGAAGATGTGAACATCTTACCAGACAAAACCTTCCTCATGGCCTCGAAGGCACCGGAGCCCCAAGCCGAGGACTCCAATGGTTCCGAAGAAGATGGTAGCCTCCCCGGGCTTGGAACCACGGGCTCCGATCCAGAGGACGGAGCCGAACTAATCTGTGCCGAGGCACCGAGGGGAAGAGTCGGAACTGAAACTTCGGTTCGACTCTCCCCCCCGGAACCGAGGAGAGACTGTTGGCTCCAAGACCCCTCAATGGGTATCGAGGGTGTCAAGGTGAGTGGAGCCGAAAGCACTAAAGAAGGCTTCGGCTCTGGGGATCAACAATCATCAGATCCTTGACTCCCAGCTCTGATGACTCGATGGATCTTGAAGGAGGATCTATGGATGGAACAGGAAGGGCTTCAAGCTTCAAAACCAGTTAGCACGAAACCGCAATTAGTTTGGATAAGGCCGTGTTCTCCATCAGTTTCTGCACCACTTGATCCACATCAGTGTCTGACAGTGCCCTGGAGGAACGGGTCGAAGGGGTCGAAGAGGTCACTGAGCGAAGGATCGATGAAGGGAGCACCTCTGACACTGGCTCCAAGACCTGGATCTCGCCCCGAGGCAGCAGCTCGGTGCTCGGCTCCAAGGTCTGTGGAGCCGGCGACCAAATCTTAACAGAGGTACTTGGAGCCGATGACCTGGGCTCTGATACCTTCGAAGACTTCGACCCCTTCGAAGACTTAGATGACTGGTCTGCCCTCTCTAATGCCTCCTGAAACTCCGGCTTCAGGAGAACCCTCTCAATAAGTTTCCTACGTCTTTCCATCATAACTCTGCCACTAAACGAGTGGCAGATGGAGCAGTCCTCCTGAAGATGGAGAGGGCCTAGGCAGTAGATGCAGGAAACATGGTTGTCTGTTATGGACATTTTCTGTCCATACTGGCAACGTTTGAAACCAGACTTGGCTTTCTCCGACATATTGAATAACAAAAAATACAGTTGTAATACTAATATGTAAATATATACACAATAACTAACCTGAATAACATACAGGTAAAATTTTTTTAACAAGAGTTTAACTAGTAAACTTCACACAGAAAATTCTGACAGAAAGATATTGGCTTAAGGCCTAGGAGCAGCCGCTTCCAAAAATTCTTAAACACTACTTTTACACTATTTTAAACAACACACGCACAACTACTACTAACTAATAATAATAATAACTCTAAATATTTTAAACTTTGAAAAATAGAGAACTTTTTATATATATATATATATATATATATATATATATATATATAAAGAATACTGGCCCGAGCTCTCACTCGACAATGAGACCTGTTGCAATGGCAAACTAGATCTGAGGGTTAGCAGGAGAGGATCATGGGATAGGGACTGTGCCTCAAGCTTCTTTTAGATGCAGAGCTTGGAATGTGGCTGACTCGGAGCCGAGGGATCGGCTCCGAACCCATGTGTAAGAACAAACGGAGAGATTGAACAACTTCACAGCTTTCTTTTTGTTTTGTAGATTGCAGTTGTTTCCTGAGTGTACCCCAGGATAAACATATAAACTCACAAAGCTTAGCTTTGTTCATGCAGACTATAAAAACTGACTTTCTAACAGAAAATGCAAACTGAACCGAGCCCAATGTTGCCTTCCACTAATGTCATATCAATATGCATACCCACCACTACTTTAAGTGACAAGCTACTAAATCTTCTTGCTTTTGGACAATAAAGAAATCATCAGTTAAGCATCATTTATCAAATGCAAACCAATCAGGGGCTTTAGCCTAAATATATATAAAAAACATCTTATTCCGTAGACATATCATTTACTAAAGATGAATCAAATGGTGGGTGCTGTGCTACTCCAGTAGACAGATATAGTGTCATTACCAGTATACCTTATAAATAGCATAAATAACCATTGGACAGACCTTGAAGCATGTATTCCTTAAATAAGCTTTTAATAGTAGCAATATCAGAGGCATGGTTTAGAGTGAGGAAGTCTGTGTTTCAAAATATGTGATGCAGTCAAAAAAGACTTTTGAATGTTGTCTTGAAATTCCAGCCTGTGTAGAAGACCGCTTACCCAGATGAAGACTCCTTTGTGAGACTCTGCAAAGATAGACAAGTTGCCTAAATATGGAAAAATGTGGATACCCTATAGCCTGCAATGGGCTATAACAGGAACAAAACACTTTGTGAACACGTTTGGAGCAGTGAACAGCCCACCGTGTAAGGCAGAGAAGTGACAATGTAACCCAGACACACACAGCTTTAAGAGACACTTGAAATATGGATGAATAGGAATGTGGTTATATGCATCTTTTAAATTTAAGGTTACTAAAAACTCAAATGAGGAAGAATCTGGTAGTATTGAAGTAAAAGGATTTTTAACTTGAGCACTTTCACAAAGTGACTCAGGAAAGGTCCAGAGCTGATCTCCATGAAATGTCTTTCTTTCTTTGGCAGCAAAACCATTCTTGAGTAATATCCTTTCCTCAACTGGGGAGGAGGAGGAGGGACAGTTTCTCTTATCCCCTTATGCAACATATGATGTAGAACCACCAGGAAAAAGGGAATTTCCTACTACTGTCAGTTATATCCTAGATGGATCACTTCAAAACCCATTTCTCTGAAACAATCTGTTGCCAAAGAGAGAAATGGAGATTGACATTCTGGAAGGGGTAAGGGACTTCCAGGGTGGGAGGGGAGAACAAGGTCCCTTATACAGTCATTCTGCCTTATTTGACTATCCTTTGTACTGTACAGCTCCGATTTTTTTTTTGGGAACCTCCTTGCCATTGTTTTTTTAAATGTCTGCTCACTAGCTGTGACAAATACATCCTCCAATTTTAACATCTGTGAGGGATGGGTGGGCGAGGGTCCTGAAAGTTCTGGTTATAACAAATTATAATATAGTGACTAAGAAGCCTCAGTATTTTCTCACTTAAAATAATGTTTCTTGCCAAAATTGCACGAAGGAGCAGAAAATCCCTTGGAGAATTCAGAGAAAGAGGGCTGAAAAACGTGAGATTCCTTGAATCAGCTTAAGTTTTTTGATAATCTCTGAAGCAGAGGGTCCAAAAACTGCGTCTCTATCCAAATGAGAATTCAAATTTTATTTTTGACATTTTCTGAGAGGTTCTGAGAATGCAGCCAAGCAAACTTCCTTAAAATAGTACCAGTGGCAGCAGTCCTGGAAGTAGTATCTACAGAGTCATAAACACATTTGAAACAATAAGTAGTGACGGCAGAAATAAAAGAAACAAAACTACAAAAAGCAGATTTTCCTTAGAAGAGGAAAATGACACAAAAACATCTGTCATACTTTCACAATTAGCCAGGATGAACTTTAAAATGAGCACTGCAGTTTAGAACTCTAAAAATCAAAGTTGCAGAAACACCCCACCAAAAAAAATTATTATCACTGGATCAGCCAAAACTATAGCTGCTGTACCAGATCTGGGACTAGTGTATAAAACTTGAAAGACTGAGGTACTTTATACATTCTATCTGCTTGCTTAAGGGCAGCAGGTTGGAAGTCAGGGAATACACTGGCTGTGACAAACACATCTTCCAATGCTGACATTACTGGGGGATAGTTGAGGGTTCTGGAAATTCCACGTGTAACAAACATAGAAGTTATGTATTTAGCATAAATTGGCATCTGTGTTGTCCATTTTCATTCTTTCTCACTGATGGGTCTCGGATCCGACTCGGCTGCATTTCCTAGATTTCTGGATCTGAGTCTCAAGCTCCTCCCTCTTCCCATAATGCATCATGACTTCCCTAAATCCTCAGATTGAGTTTGCTGCCCCTATAACCCAGAGAATAAAGGGAGAGGACAAAATAAGAAAAAGCGGTTTGGGGCCCAACCCTAGAATCCATGGGTTCCAATAAATCCTATGTGACTTCTTGAAGAAGCAAGGCTGGGGGATGGTTAGGAGGGACATGAGGAAGAATGAAAATGGACAGCACAGATGCCAGGTTATGCTAAGTGCATAACTTCTATATCTGATGTTGTCCTTTTCATTCTTCCTCACTGATGGGTCAGAGTCCCCAGCTACATAGCTCTTGGGTGGCCCTCAAGGAAGGATGTGCCAGAACACTGTCGAGCCAAAAAAAAGCCCTGCTTCTGGATATAATGCCCGATTTGTTGTGCAATGCAAAAGTATAAGTCTTTGATCATATGGCTGCAGCAAAGATTTCATTAATTGATGCCCTAGAATAAAACGTAGATACTGTAGCCATAGATCTGGTAGAATGGGCCTTTAGAGGTCAGGGCAATTCAATACCTTTTTGGGAATAAACATGAGAAATATAATCAGTAATCCATTTGGCCAAAGTAATTTTGGAAACTGCTTGCCCCAAATGATTTGAGGAAAAGGAAACAAAACAGCTGATAATATTTTCTGTGCTTCTTTGTTCTGTGAAGACAGAAATATAACTGTTTATGAACATCAAGGAGATGCATAATATACTATCCTTTATTAGAAAAGTTGAGAAAGAAAACTGGCAATTGAATAGATTGATTAATGTTTGATTCTCTGGCTACTTTTGGCATAAAGGAAGGGTTAGTCCATAAGGAAACTTTGTCTTTAGGTTTGGCTGATAAGGCTTGACGTTTGGATATCTTCTTAGCTGAAGTAATGACTACCAAAAATATTGTCTTCCAGGAAAGAGGTTTCATGTCACAACTGTCAGCTGGTTCAAAGGGCTTTTGGGTAAGGCCTTGAAGAACAATCAAAAGATCCCAAGGGGTAAATGTTTTTTTATTGGAGGTCTAAGTAGAAAAATGCCTTACATGAACACTTTACATAATTTGAAAGTAGAAAGAGAGGAAAAACGGTATATAGTATGGTTATTAAATATAGCAGCTAGTTGAAGTTTTATAGAAGAAAAACTGGCTCATTTCTGAAAAAGAGTACTAAGAAAAAGAAGAATGGCTGAAATTGGAGCTGGGAAAGGGTACACATTCTCCTTTGAGGTCCAAATGGAAAACCTCTTCCACTTGCTGCTATAGACTTTTTAGTAGATGCCTTTTGAGAGGCAAAAATTATGTCGTGGACTGAGGAGGCCTGGAATTTCTTACAATAACTGGAAGTGGAGAAACCATGTGGTCAGTCTGAGGTTCTGGAGGTGAAAGGGAATGTAGTAACCTGTGGATATTATGCTTAGCATCCAGGTGTTGTTCATTATATTTGTCTAGGTGTCCAGGACAGCTGGGCAGTGCTTCAGGAGCGCTGATAGGACTTATCAGAGAAAGGTTCTCTGAAGCCCTGATTTTGCAGACCCCGTCTGCCTCTGGGGCAGCACCTACCATTGAAACCTCCCCCTCTGCCTCTGGAGGAAGTATCTCCACTCGGGTCTTGGAAACATACTTGAGACTTTCTGAAGCAAGTCTTCTTACCACCTCTCTTGTTTCTAGAAAGGTCCTCTGAGGGGTAGAAATCTTGATCCCCATGGCAGACAAGGTCTTTCCCTCTTGCTCATTGTGGATAAACATTTCTTTCACTGATGGTCCAAACAAGGAAAAACCATCAAAGGGGGCTTTAATGGAGGATGCCTTGAAGATTTCCATAAAGTTGAAAGGCACATCCGGGCATATCTCCTGATGGCTATGCCTGCATCAGCTGCTTGTGAGATGCCTTCTGTGGTATGCGAAATCAACCTCATCAAGAAATTGGCAAGGGAAGATAAGAGTCTCCAGCTGGGGAGAAACTTTCTTCAAGTCCTCCTCTGACAAGATCTCAGCAAGATAGTTGGTTATCTCTTTAACCAGGTCTCTCTGCAATCAGATGAAGTATGCCAAATAGTTTAAGGACCTCAGCTGTTGCTGAGGGGTAAACTCGCTTTCCATGTCTGTCCATCGCCCTGGACTCCTTGTTCGGCTGATGAACAGTGGAGCTCTGTTCAGCTAGCTCCATTTTTGTGGCTGCTGACACAATGATAGCATCTACTGTCAAACATCTGGTCCAGTGTAGACATTCAGAGGGTGGACTAGGAACCTGTTGGGGCACTTAGAAATAGGGTCGACCATGTCCGGCTCCTTCCAAACCTGGCAGGAAACTAAATCTATGAGCTTATCTGTCAGGAGGGGGGTCACCCAAGACATAGATGGGCCCATCCTGAAAGCCTCCAGGAACATCAACTCCTCAGAAGAAGGAGTTTGGAAGGACCAGCCATCTTTCTGATTTAGGAGTTCTAGGATGTCTCTGAAGGAGACGTCTTCAGGTGGTGATTGGGGAGATCCTTCTCCATCATCAAAATCGGTGTCCCCGGTGAGGGACTCAATGGGGGAGTCTATTTGCCTCCTCTTACACTTTTTCTTTCGAGGGACTTCCATCTTTGAGTGTTCTGGGGAGGTATTGGAAGAAGAGGGACTCCGGGGGGGGGGGGAGCAGTCTGGAGGCTCCTCAGGGCAGGCTGACATATCGTAGGAGTGATGGGCTCAATGCTCAGATCCGATGAAGGATGGGGTAGATCCTGGATATGAGGAGACAGTTCTGGTATTCTATAGAAGGCCCTTTCTGCAATCTGGAAGGCTGATGAACCCAGGCAGACTCTCTTCCTCTCCCTCAGAGCTGAAGTCATGGGAGGAGGGAGAGCAGAACAAACCATGGATCAGAGGCCTTCAGATAGAATCAGACCTGAGCTGTCGAGGGCTGAAGCTCCCAAGGGGAAGCAATGGATCTGACAAGTCTGAGCCAAAAGCAATCCCCTAGAGTCAGAGCTGACATTTCAGATCCCAGACCCGCTCTTATCTGACAAAATCAGAACCGAGGCAGTTAGGGACACAGTCGGAGTTGAGGAAGGGATCTTCCTCTGATCCAACACTGACTCTCTTGGGCATCTGGGATCGTGGTGTTCCAAAGCCAAGGGTTGGATTAGAGAAGGAGTCTGCAAGGTATTTGACAGAACACTCACAGATCCAATATGGGATGTTGATGGCAAGACCCCCATCTGAATTTGAGCCCTGAGAAACTTTCACATCATTCTGTCCATATCAGCCTCTGTGAGACTTCGAGAAGGCCTAGACAAGGAAGCCAAGGAAGCTTATCTGGATGAAGTTGTAGATTGAAGGCTCTTTGAAAGAGGAGCCAGAGTCACTGGTTTGAGGTGATAAACCGTTGCACGGCTCCTAACCACCAGATCCTATGCCTTAGGATGCTAGATAGAAGTGCTTGGAACAGGAGATCCAGAGATAAGTACAGTTTCTATCTGATCTGATGAGGTCCTAGGATCTGACACTGCCTTATCTTTGCTTGGATCCGACACTGTCGGGTCCAATAATGTCTTAGGATCTGAAGGAGCTCTGGGATCCAAGGGTGGATTGGTCATGGTTGGATCTGAAAGGGTCGGATCTGAGACTTTTCATGTCTTCTCGCATGGCTCCGACAAGAACCCTGGAGAAGCAGAAAGGGCTCACATTTTGTGTTCCTTTGAGCTACCATGCTTTGAAGGGGTTTGAGACATAGAAGAAGACAATGACGCTGGCAAAAGATCCTTCAAAATAAGCTTATTTCTTCTGTCAGACAAGGCCTGGGGATTCAAGGATGCATAGACTGCACAAAAAACATTTAAATGACCTGGCTGTAAACAACAGATGGACTTCTTGTGGGCATCCGAATTGGGGATCTTATGCCCACAAGCAGTGCATCTCTTGAAGCCTGAGGGTTTGTTCAACATCTTTTAATACAGGCAAATCGGTGATCCAAGAGAACAATGGGAGATATGCCCACACACACACACACACACACACACACACACACACACACACACACACACACACACACACACACACACACACACACACACACACACACTAAGCAATAAATTTAAACTGTAAATCCAATAAAGACAAGGTTTACTATCTATATATTTTTTTAACAAAGTTGAAAAGGAAAGTGCCAATGGCATGAAAAGAAAAGTTGAATAAGTTGATAAACAAGAAAGGGCAACAGTCCCTAACACCTGCAGTTGACTACAAAGGAGAAGGTGTAGGAAGGATAACAACAGCAAATAGTTAACAAAGTTAAATTTGACTTAATTCACAATAACCCACTAGAGTCTTGGAAACCACATCTGGACGAAATGGCAACAAAACAAGATCAAAGGAGTTAGGGAAGGTATAATGCATTATGGGAAGAGGGAGGAGCTTGAGACTCAGATCTAGAGGTCTAGGAAATGCGGCTGAGTCAGATCTGATATCAAATCCAAAAGCCATCACTGAGGAAGAATGAAAAGGGCAACATCAGATCATAATATTTTCTAAGGGACTGAAAAAGCTCAGTATTTTCCCACTGAAAGGAATAGTTCATCCTGGAGATAGTATCAGAGAAAGGGAATCACAGGAACATTCAGATACCACATTCTCCTCAGAATCTGAATCAGAAACCTGAAGAGAAAACACTGCATCTGTCCCTTCATATTCCTCTACAGATTTTACATCTTGAACCTTTTTAGGAAAAGAGGGATCTCGTTTTACCAGAAGCCATATTACAAAAAGGGTCAACAGCCTGCCCAAGACCCTGAGCTAATGACAATAAATTACTCCTGTAGAGAGTAACTGACATAGGAGAAGTTAAATGTTTAGACGTGTGTCTCTTTTTGACAGGAAAGTGGGGGAAAACAGACCCAGTATTGCCAGCAATAGCTTCTATGGGATGGACACAACATTCTGGGTAAGCAGGGGCACATTCCCTTCCCCTTCTCCCATGACCAACATAAGTGGCTCTCCATTGCCCACAGGAGGGACCCTGGTTCATGGTAGCTATATAGACAACACCAGAGAGATCCAAAGAGAAAGATGAGTGGACTGAGGAACCAGCTTCGGCCGCAACATTCACCACCTGCAGTTGAGACAAGTGGCAAAGGCTGCTTAATCTTTTTCTTTTGCGGCCAGAAAATATGATCAAGGGACTGGTAGTTTGTTCCATGGTCAAGCCAAAAAAAAAGTGCTTGTTTCCTGCAGAAGCTTAGCAGCAATAGTCTGTAAACCAAGAAAGTAGTAAAAATGTAACTTTCCCCACAAAAAAAAAACAGTAAAAAGCAACTTAAAAACTTTACTCAGCCTCAAAAAAGTAAAATAAACACATTTCTCCACAAAAAGTAGTTTTAAACAACTTTTAACCACAAAAGTAAAAGTACATAAAAATCATGAGACAGTCTAGGCAAATACTTTTTCCTAACTGAAAAGTACTTGTTTCTCACATAAAGTTAACAAAAAAGCTTAAAAGTAACATGGAAGTTTTTTCACCCTGAAGGGCTCTTATATGCCCAGCAACAGAACAGTGTTAGCTGACCTTTGATCCTACAAACCTCACAAAGAAGTGCTCTTCTCGGTGGCAGGAAAACACTGAAGGGCTTGGTGGTCAAATCCGTCTTTTTAGTCATCTCAGGCTACGATTTAGGTATGTAGAAAGTGTCCTGAATCTTCAGAAGCTGGATAGCTGAGGTATCCTATGCATGATATAACCCCTGTAGTTTAGGATAATGCAGCAGTGATCCATACAAAGAACATCCAACATTGTCTGGGCCAAAAGGAATCCCCAAGAGAATTTTGGGATTGTACTTATGAATTTTTAGGAGAACTCTTTGAATAAGAGGAAATAAGGGAATGCATATAGGAATTTCCTTTTCAAAGTGAAAGAGGCACCCATTGCCTGGGCTTCCTTGCAAGGGGTCTTGGAGTAAAAAGTACAGTTTTGTACCTACCATAAATGTAGATGTTCGAGGATTCCATTGCTGCAGTCCTGACTATTGGGTATAGTCCGCGTCCCGTCGGCCCGAATACCAGAGTATAAGGCTGACGTCGGTCAGGGCGCATTAGACTGACGTCAGTACGTCAGGGTACTAATGCGCATGACCGACGTCATATCCTCAGTCTTTTCTTGCCCCAGATGTCAGAAGACCCTAAAAAGACAAGTCCCAAAATACCTGCACCAAAAACATGTACAATATATACAACAATATATACAAAAATATATACATGTAAACTCACCTACACAACCACCCCTAGACACAGAGGGAAGGAGGGAGGGTAAATTGGACTGCAGCAATGGAATCCTCGAACATCTACATTTATGGTAGGTACAAAACTGTACTATGTTCTTCGTCTTCCATTGCTGCAGTCCTGACTATTGGGTAGAATCCCAAAGCAGAGGTAAGGGAGGCTGGCAAATCATAAAGAAGTAGGAGCTGACAACATGCCTTGTAAAACAGCTGAGGCAAAACCAGCCCTAGACTTAGAGTAGATAGGAAGGTGATAATGCTTAGAGAAAGTATGCACTGAACTCCAAGTAGCTGCTTCCAGAATATCCTTAGTTGCCACCCCCCTTAGAAATGCTGTTGAAGTGGCAGTAGCCCTAGTGGAATGAGGCCTAATCCCAGCTGGAATCTCCTTGCCATGATGGGAATAACAAAATGCAATGCAAAAGCCAATCCACCTAGAAATAGTTTGTTTTGACACAGGCTTGCCCTGTGAACTCAAAGCAAAAGAAACAAACAACTGCTGGGACTGCCTAAAATCCTTAGTCCTGCTTAAATAATAACGCAATTGCCTGTGTACATCTAAAGTGTGCAAAATCTTTTCCCCTTTATTTTGAGGGTCTGCATAAAACGTAGGCAAATGAATAGTTTGGTTTAAAGCCACACTAGAAACCACCTTAGGCATAAAGGAAGGATTAGTGCGTAATGATACCCTATCCTTATGGAAAATCAAAAGGGCTCTACTGCCATAAGGGCCTGCAACTCAGACACCCTTCTTGCAGAAGTAATAGCCAACAGAAAAGCAGTCTTCCATGACAAGTATTTCAATTCAGCAGTAGCTGCAGGCTCAAAAGGTTGTAGAGTAAGTTTTTCCAACACAAAATTGAGATCCCAAGCAGGAGTAGGAGCTCTCGTGGGGTCTTATATTCTTTGCCCCTCTAAGAAACTGCTTGAACAAAGGATGCGAAAACAAAGGTGGGTCACAATCATAGTGAGCTGAAATTGCTGCCGCATGAATCTTAATGGAAGAAAAGGACAAACCTTTGTCCAATAACTCAGTAAGATATTGAAGAGCCACACTCAAATTAGGCTCAGAAATCTGCAAATTCTTTGCTGTACTCCAAAATAAAAATCTCTTCCATTTTTCTGCGTACACTCTCCTTGTACTAGGTCTTCTAGCCTCCATAATCACATTTAAAACTTGTTGAGGAAGTTGAGACCTGCTGTGTTTCAACACAGAATATGCCAGGCTGTTAGATGAAGAGAGTGAAGCTTGACATTGAGCAGATGACCGTCCTTCTGAGATAACAGATGAGGAAGCAGAGGTAAAGGCCATGGAGGCTTCTGTACCAGACTCCGTAGTAGTGGGTACCAGTGTTGCCGAGGCCAATCTGGAGCTATCAAAATCATCCTTGGCCTGTCTTGTCTGACCTTTAATAGTACCTTTGGAAGAAGAGGCAGAGGTGGAAAGGCATACACATGAAGGTTTTTCCAACTGAAAGACAGAGCATCCACTTTCCAAGCTGTGTGATGAAACCCCTTTGTGCAATACTTTGGCAGCTGGTGGTTTAGTGGAGAAGCGAACAGATCTATGTCTGGAGTTCCCCATGACACTGTCAGTTTCTGAAATACATGAAGATCCAGTTTCCACTCGTGGGGATCCATGATTTGTCTGCTTAACACATCTGCTAAGGAGTTCTGTGCTCCTGGCAGAAACCTTGCCTGAAGAGTTAGTTGCAAGCTTAGCGCAGTCTCCCATAAAATCATTGCTTGCCTGCATAGAGGATAAGAATGTGTTCCCCTTGCTTGTTGATGTACCACATGACAGTTGTGTTGTCTGTTAGAATCAACACCTGCCCTGGAAGAAGTAACTCCTTGAAAGCCATTAATGCAAACTGGACTGCTAACATCTCCTTCATGTTGATATGTAGATGCTGTAGTCTGGCAGGCCACTTGTCTTGTATCCACTTTCCATTTAGATGAGCTCCCAAGCAATGTCCGAGGCATCTGTCGTTAAGATCTGACTTGCCTCTGGCCGGGTCACAGAGAGTCCCTTGTTTAGGTGACATTCCTGAGCCCACCACAAGAATTCTTTTTGAAGGCAAGGTATTATTTGAATGACAGTGTCCAAATCCTGGCAGTGCTGTGTCCATACATATTTGAGATACCATTGAAGCTTCCTCATATGCAGTTTGGCATTGGGAAGCACCAGAATACAAGATGCCATGAACCCTAATGCTTGAAGGACTGTCCTTGCAGTCAGCATGGACTGATGAGATAGTTGATGGAAGTAAAGTGACAGACTCTTTTGTTTGTCCGGGGCTAAAAGGCCATCTGGGCTGCTGTATTCAGTCTCACACCCAGAAAGCACATGTCTTGAGAGGGTACTAGACTGGACTTTATTTCGTTCACAGAATACCCTAGGCATCTTAGCACTGCTATAACATATTCCAGATGCTGTAGAAGGTCTTCCTTTTCTTGAGCCAGAATCAGGCAGTCGTCCAAGTAAGGATAGATTTGAATTCCTTGAAGCCTGAAGTAAGCTATCACTGGAGCCAGAACCTTTGTGAATACTCTGGGCAGTAGATAAGCCAAAGGGCAATGCAGAGAACTGATAATGAGAATTTCCAGCTCGAAACCGCAGATACTTCCTGCAACTTAGCCTTATAGGCACATGAAGGTAAGCTTCCTTGAGATCTAAAGTTACCATCCAGTGATCTTTGCCCAGCAGAGGTAAAAGCTGTTGTAACGTCAACATCTTGAACTTGGGAATGTCCAAAACGTGTTGAGGAGAGATAAATCCAAAATTGTTCTCCACGTGTTCCCCTTCTTTGGTACAAGGAACGGGCGGGAAAAAAATCCTAGCCCCGTTTCTGATACAGGGACTGGCTGAATGGCCCCTATCTGAAGTAACTGAGAAACTTGCTTGTGAGCCTCTTTTCTTTGTGGAGGAGGAACGTCTGGCATGCCTTTGAAAGGGGGCATTGTATGGAAATAAAATCTGTAACCGTGGTGAATGATATCCAACACCCATTTGTCTTGAGTAATTAAATCCCAATTTTCTTTGAAAAGAGACAGTCTGCCTCCCAAAGGAGCTGCCAGACGGGAATCTGCTGGCAGCTGAAAAGACAGGTCATTGGGTCTGTTTACGAAAGGACTGACCCCTGCCCTCACCAGAAGTCTGAGCAGGTGAACTCCCTGTTCTAGGCCTAAAAGAACCTTGAGCCCTGCCCCTACCACGTCTAGACCTACCCCTAGACTGGGAATCATAAGCAGGATATGTCCACCCCTTAGCAGGCCAATTTCTACTAAACTTTGGTGGCTGCACCCGCAAAAAATCTTTAACAGTTTGCATAGACTTAGCTTTGTCCTCCATTTTCTTTAAAACTGCTTCCACAGGCGATCCAAACAACACATCAGACTGTAAAGGAGCATCCAAAATCCTTGTCTTAACATGCTCAGCTAAATTCTGATCCTTCAACCAGGCATGCCTGCGAAGAACAGAACTGGTAGCAGCCACCCTCGAGGAGGCCTGTACAGCATCAAAACCACATTGCAAAGAATGCTTACCCACTTGTTCAGACACATGAACCAAATCCAGCAACTCTTTACACTCAATACCTTCCGCCAAAGCATCCACCTTAGATTTCAATTGTGAAAGGAGATAATTCTGATATTTTAGCATGTGAAACTGACAATTCAATGCTCTCATGGCTAGAGTGGAAGAAGTATACACTTTCTTTCCCCACCTATCCAAAGCCCTTGCCTCTTTATCAGTGGGAACAGGATTTTTAACCACAGAAGCCTTAACACCTTTAGGCCCCTGAGAAATTGTTTCTGGGTCCGCCCTAGGACTCTTAAACAAATATTTATGAGCTTCGGGCACCCTATAATACCTATCAGGCTTAACAGGAGCAGGAGGCAAAGAGTCAGGGTTCAGGGAAGCCTCTGCAAAAACATCTTCCACCACATTCAACACAGGAGGAATAGCTAAAGGCCTATGCTGGGGTAAAACAAGAATTCCCTAAGCCTTTTCCTGGAATCAGAGTAATCCTGGCCTTCCCATTTAAAGTGCTCCCTCATGGAATGCAGAGTCTCTGAAAATGAGAAATCCTCAGGCGGAGAAGCTGTAGGAGTGGAATCATCCACATCCGAATCAGAATAAGTAGGATACTCCTGCATATCTTCCACAGAAGATTGTGAAGCCTCTGAACACTGTTGAAAACTATCAAAGACCGGTTGGACCCTAGGCCTCTTATCAGGCGGGGCATAGAACCTCTAATCATAGTAATCAAATCTTCTGCCATTTTAAGCATATGTTTCTTAGGTACAGAACCCGAAATGCTAGGAGAAGCCCCCACTGAAGCTGAACTAGGCCTACCCCTCAAAGAAGTTTTGGCAACAGAAGGAGAGGCTCTAACAACCTTGGGAAGAGAGGGAAGAACAGTCACCTGAGAAGCCCCCTCAGCCTGGCCTACCTCCTGAGAAGGCACATCCTGTAATAGTAAAGTTTCTGCCTGGGACTCCATGGAAACTCCTGGCAAAACCTCTGGCTCCACTGAGCCTTCTAAAGAACCGACGTCCGGGACTGCCGGTTCATCAACCCTAGGCTTCACTGTTTTGTCCTTGCGCTTCTTGGAAGCGGGCCGGAGCATCCGGCGGCATTTTATAATTGCAACGCTTCCCAAACACTAACCTGGCACAGTCTAACCTCCTCTTAATAGTGCGTTTGTTAAACCTAGCACAAGAGCGGCAACCAACAACGTCGTGCTCAGGCCCTAAACAAGGTATACACAAGGTATGGTAATCCCTATGAGGTATCTGTTTCCCACAAGAAATACAGTTATTCACTTTTTCTGACATCCGGTAAAATACTGAGGCAAGAAAACCAAAATGTTCCCAACGGGTACTTAGCCAACTCTGTTTCGGTCTGAAACTCCGGTTTCGGAAATATTTCAGAACGCCAACCTGCACTCGCAAAACTGCTTCTGCATCGGACCATGCGGCAAAAAAGACTGAGGATATGATGTCGGTCATGCGCATTAGTACCCTGACGTACTGACATCAGTCTAATGCGCCCTGACCGACGTCAGCCTTATACTCTGGTATTCGGGCCGACGGGACGCGGACTATACCCAATAGTCAGGACTGCAGCAATGGAAGACGAAGAACATCTGAGCTGATGATTCAGACCAGAGGGAAACAGATCTGTGAAGTACCCCACTGGTTGACAACTTGTGGGAAGACCTTCATCTTCAACAACTATTCAGCAAGAGTCTGCTCTTGATCTGCTCAGGTAAACTACCAAGCTGTTTTGTTTCTAACAGAATGCAAATTGGAGAAAAAGACTGTGATGAACTGCAGTTCTCAAGCCATCACTGCTAGCCTACACAGGGGGGTAAGATTTTGTGGCCCTGTTTGTTGGTATACCACAGGACAGTTGTGCAGTCTGCCAGAACCTGAAGTGCTCCTGAAGACCATAGGTGATGCAGAGACTGAACAACCTGAATAAATGCTTTCATTTATTTTATGTTTACATACTCTTTCCATTCCTGTTTTTCACCACAAACTTCTACTTTGAAACATATTGAGCACTTCCCAAAGTCTCCACCTGATGCATCTGTAAAAACAGTTTGAAAAAGAAAAGGAATTTGAAACAGAACTCCTGGATTCAAGTTTATCTGTATGATCAAACAGTGTAACTCATGAACATTAGTAGACAGGACAACACTACCGTACACAAACAGACTTTAGGTACCAATGAATTTTCCTCATGTGCTGCGTGGCAAATGGGATCATCTAAATGGCAGATGTCACATACTCAATTGCTCTCAAAAGCTCTCTTACAGAAGCAAGAAAGAGGTTTGTCAGGGATAGAAAGTAGTCTGAGTAGTGTCCTCTCTGAAGGAAGAAAAGCCATCGTCAGAAAACATTTAAGATGACAACTTAAGAACACTAAGCAATAAGTGGGAAGAAGGTTGGGTTTGTTGAAATGTAAAGTGAATCCCAGGTTCTGAAAGGGGCTAACAGTGAAATGTAAGTCCTAAAAACATGTTGATTACTAGTTTGAATCAGGAGTCCAAATATGTGTAAATGTGGATACCCTGCAACCTACTAAATGATACAATAATGGCTACACACTTTTTGAACACTCCCGGAGCATTGGAAATCTCAAAAGGCAAAGCAGTAAACTAAAAGTGCAACCTAATGGCACAGATTATTAAACATTTCCAGTGATGAGGGTGGACTGGAAAGTGCATAAAGTATCATTGAGTTCCAGAGTCCTCCCCAAAAAACATTTTGGAAAATGACAAATTAAACTTTGCAGTTACCATGCTGAATTTTGGAATGTTCAAAAGGTTGCTGAGAACTAGCTGATCTAGGATAGACAGTAAAGAGCCATTTCCTCTTTGATTTAGGGGAGCAGGTTATATTAGACCATGGTACAAGAATTTTGGTAAGACTGGATGTACAAGATACTGTTGGTTCTGAGGAACTCAAAATTCCCAATGAAGACTGTATCCTTCCTGAATGATTCTCAAAACCCTAGTGTTTGTACTGATCTTATTCCAAAGGAGAAGACTGAAAGAACATTTGCTTGCAAGACTGGATGTGTGTGTGTGTGTGCGGGAGGTCTGAGGTGGGGGGAGGAGGGGGTGTAGTCTGAAGCTGAAAGGTTTGTCCTTGAAGGGGAGAGTAGCTCCCCTGAAATCAGATTTAGGCTTGTCCTTACTTTTCTTTTTGGATTTTTTTTTCCTTTTTGTCAACCAGGCTTCTGGCTTCGAGGGGTAATTTCTTTGAAATTTTGGGAATGGGAAAAGAAAGAGTTGTTTAAACTCCTGCATAATTTTACTCTTCTTCGATCCAACTTTTTGAAATTCTCTTCTGAATCGGGACCAAAAAGGAAGTCCTTACCTAAAGGGGCATCTAAAATCTTTGCTTTCATGCTTTCAGGTAAAGACTGAAGTCTTTAACCAGGTATAACATATTAGCACAGGTTCAGAGGTAGCAGCCCTGGAGGTAGCATCTGCCACATCATATGCACACTTAATTGAATGGCGAGCAACTTGAGAGGTGCAAGTACTAATACTCTGCATGTTGTTTTAAAGTAACTGCCAGGAATGTTTAGCATAGGTTTGTTCATATTGTCAAAAAGAGAAACCAAGTGCCTTAACATATATGTCTGATGATTAACATCATGAAAGTCTAAAGTAGCTGATGTATATACTTTCTTTTCATACCAGTCCATGGCTCTTCTATACCTGTAATTTACCAAAGCAACGGAGAATGGGGAATAGCTTAGAAGGTTTGTCAGCATCTGTGGAGACAACTACCAGGTCAGATATGGGATTTTTATTTCTTGTTTTTCAAGGTTTCCAAAGAAACTACATGAAGAGGACTTAACCCCTGATGTATCTACATCAAAGAATCAAGGACATCATCATGAACAAACTGAAGAGCACCGTCTTGTCTTTATGAAACTGCTAGCCTGTGTCCCCCCTTCTAGACTTTACTGGCCATCTGAAATGGGGCATACCTGTAGGCTGTTCCACATTAACATCCAACAGAGTTGCGACAAAAGGAACAGGCCCAGTGGTAGGATAATCCATGGGTTTCTCAGCCCCCTCAGTGGGTATATCTGTCTCTGGCTTGGAGAAGGAAGAATAACTAGTGACATATCTTTCCACTTCTTAGCTTTCTTTTTAGGCTTTGACAGGATGTCCAAAGTGGGAACATCAAAAGACAGGGTGGCTTGTGCAACAGCCTTAAGACATTTGCTCTCTAAGTAAATATTTATAGAAGAGATTGCTTCTTAGAGTCCTTGGGACAAAGGCCTGATAAATGGAACAGTCCCTAATGCTATGCTCTGGTCCTAAAAAGAAAATGTATTGGGAATGCATATCTTTGTGAGGAATTTGCCTACCACAGAGACATGTAGCTCTTTTTGATGACATTAACAAATTCCAATGTAAAAATATGAAGAAAAAGGAAGAGTCCTAAATGGACTACTTAGCCATCCCTCGCAGTGGCTATCTAGATACCTCTGAACAGCTGATAGACTGATCTATAGATGATGTCTTGCTTCCAAGACTGATGACAAGAAAGTTCTGAGGATTTTGTTGCCTGTACATCCCTTATGTTCAGCCAAGTAGCCCTCCTGTTTAGGTCTAAAGTCAGATATATGCGTGTGAAGGAGAGCCTAAAATTTTGCATACTGGCCAGATGTACAGTATCCTTGGCAGGATACATCTCATTTGTCAACATTATTGCAATAGTTATCTAATGTATCTTCTTTTACCAGAGGAATATGACATTTTTAACTGATTTCCTTTAAACTGTTTTTGTTGACAAAGATATTACAAAAATAGTAAAATGGCTTCTTATATGGAATGTTAAGTTTTTTGGGGGTTTGAAAACTAGGTACATACATATGCTTAAAAGATTTGCCTTTTTGTTCAAGACAGTACAGTTGTGTAAGTAAACTTAACAAAACAGCAGATGTACTAATACATCCGTGTTGTAGTAGACTAAGCTATTACAGTTATATCCTGCTAAGGATAAGACCAACTGGCCAGTTTTCACAGCTTAAGGGCATCTTACATGCACTCTAATTGCCAGAGCATGAGCAAAGATGCATAGAAAAGGCAGTTAGGGTGCCAACAGCTTCAGAGCTTTCTTTTCTCAAGAAGAGCGGCTAGCCTTGAAAGTAGAAATTCTAGGAAAGAAAGGAAAAAACAACAACAAAGTAAGCTACGTTTGTTTGTTTGTCTTTCGGCTTTTCCCGGTAAGGGGTCGCCACAGCGGAACTCCGGTCCGCTAATGATTGGCAGTAGATTTTTACGAAATGCCGAGGTGCCAGCTCGATGCTCAACCTTCAATGAAGGAATATATATGGGGGTAGGGCAGCTGGTCAAATGACCAACTACATTGACACCCATAATATCGATGCTAAAGACACTAACACAAGAAACATGGACATGTTGTGCACATACACTGGGGATTACCCCAGAGAAGAATAAACCTGTCAACCTCTCACATACCAGCCAAGATAGATATATACCTATATATAAACAAATACAGATATAT
>NC_056729.1:38865653-38920653 GCF_019279795.1 Protopterus annectens | reverse complement strand
GATGGATTTTTAAGTCCTCTGAGGAAAAAGTGAGCTGGCCTGTTTCTGAGGGCTGTAAATCCCCTTCACCAGATGGGTTATCCTCCTGGTTGCTGCAACTATGGCAAAAATCATTTCCATTTTAGTCATGTTGGCATGCACCAGTCTTTTGGCTTCACACACCTAGGCCAACTGGTTCTTTGTCAGCTTGCATAATCCTCTGCTGACATCATTGGCTGCTTTCCCTGACTAAACTAACAAAAATAAATAAAACTGTTGTGAAATGAAACTCTGAATGTTTACCTTGTGGCTGCTGAGAGTACACACCTTCTGAGAATACACACATTCAGTGACTACTGCCTATAGGCTAAAGAAGTTTGATTGATATCCCACCACTGCTCATCAATATGTGAGTGTCCCTATACTGGGCAAATAATCAAGGAGCCTGAATCCTCACCACTGACACTGGGGAGGGATGTTCATTTGGAACAAAAATGGATACACCCAGTACTTCCAGATGCAGCTTTCTGCATCAAGCACAATTCCCCCTCAAGAGCAGACAGGGAACACACACAGTCTGGGGACTGGCTTTCCCTTTCTCTCCATATCCCTAGTAAGACTCCCTACTGGCACAGCTACAGAGTTGAGTCCTCAGCTAAGTGTCCAAGCCAAGTCCTCCACCACTCTCCCTGTAAAACCAGTGCTTCATGACCCTGCTCCAAGCAGCTGACGCAGGCACTCTGAAATTTGATTTTCTCACACACACACACACACACACACACACACACACACACACACACACACACACACACACACACACACACACACACACACACACAAACACCCCCCAGGAAAGGCTGGCACAGATTTACTAGCTATGACCCCTTTTGCAAAGACTATAAGGTAGTCACACTGTCACTAGACACCCAAAGTCAGGTACTATAAGGCTTTTACAAGGGTACCCAATTATACTGAGTGAAATTAATATTAATAATACAAATGATAGTGTTTGCTCGTTGAGGTAAGGATTTCAGGAGTGGCCACAGTATCACCATATAGATAAAGGTCCTCTCAAAGTTTATACTATTCTCTAAAGGATCAGCCACAATGAAAAGTTTAAATACTTTTAATAATATATAATAAAATAATGAAAATGCTAAACATCTATTACAATAAACATCAGAGTTTCAGTCACAGGAAATATTAAAAATAACACAGGTGGACAGGTTCACACAGTTACAGAAAAAATACTTAACTAATTTCACTATATTTTCCTGACTTCTTCTTCTTCTTCTTTCGGCTGCTCCCGTTAGGGGTCGCCACAGCAGATCAACTGTTTCTATTTCATCCTGTCCTCTTCATCTTGCTCTGTCACACCAACCAACTGCATGTCCTCTCTCACCACATCCATAAACCTTATCTTAGGCCCCCCTCTTTTCCTGTTACCTGGCAGCTTCATCCTTAGCATCTTTTTCCCAATATACTCTGCATCCCTCCTCAGCACGTCCAAACCAACGTAATCTTGCCTCTCTAGCTTTGTCTCCAAACCTTCCAACCTGGGCTGACCCTCTAATATACTTATTCCTAATCTGTCCATCCTCATCACACCCAGTGCAAATCTTAACATCTTCAGCTCTGCCACGTCAAGCTCTGACTCCTGCTTTTTTGTCAATGCCACTGTCTCCAACCCATATAACACAGCTGGTCTCACTACCCTCTTGTAGATCTTCTCTTTCACTCTTACTGGTACTCGTCTGTCACAAATCACTCCTGACACTCTTCTCCACCCACTCCATCCTGCCTGTACTCTCTTCGTCACCTCTCTTCCACACTCACCATTACTCTGAATTGTTAATCCCAAGTACTTAAACTCATTCACCTTCGCCACCTCTACTCCCTGCATCCTCACCATTTCTCTATCCTCCCTCTCATTCACACACATATATTCTGTCTTAGTCCTGCTGACCTTCATTCCTCTTCTCTCTAGAGCATATCTCCACCTCTCCAGGCTCTCCTCCACCTGTTCCCTACTCTCACTACAGATCACAATGTCATCTGCAAACATCATAGTCCACGGGGACTCCTGTCTGATCTTGTCTGTCAACCTGTCCATCACCACTGCAAATAAGAAAGGGCTCAGAGCTGATCCTTGATGTAATCCCACCTCCACCTTAAACGCATCCGTCACTCCCACCGCAGACCTCACCACTGTCACACTACCCTCATACATATCCTGTACCACTCTTACATACTTCTCTGACACTCCCAACTTCCTCATACAATACCACAACTCCTCTCTAGGCACCCTGTCATATGCTTTCTCTAAATCCACAAAGACACAATGCAACTCCTTCTCTGGACTTCTCCATTAACACTCTCAGAGCAAACATCGCATCTGTAGTGCTCTTTCCTGGCATTAAATCATACTGCTGATCACTAATCATCACCTCCCTTCTTAACCTAGCTTCCACTACTCTTTCCCATAACGTCATGCTGTGACTGATCAGTTTAATTCCTCTGCAGTTGCTACAGGTCTGCACATCACCCTTATTCTTAAAAATCGGTACCAAAACACTTTTTCTCCATTCCTCAGGCATCCTCTCACTTTCCAAAATTTCATTAAACAATCTAGTTAAAAACTCCACTGCCATTTCACCTAAACACCTCCATGCTTCCACAGGTATGTCATCAGGACCAACAGCCTTTCCGTTCTTCATCCTCTTCATAGCTATCCTTACTTCCTCCTTGCTAATCCACTGCACTTCATGATTCACTATCCGCACATCATCCAATCTTCTCTCCCTCTCATTCTCTTCATTCATCAACCCCTCAAAGTACTCTTTCCATCTGCTCAACACACTCTCCTTGATTGTGAGTAAGTTTCCCTCATTATCCTTTATCACCCTTACCTGCTGCACATCTGTACTAGCTCGGTCCCTCTGTCTAGCCAGTTGGTACAGGTCCTTTTCTCCCTCCTTAGTGTCCAACCTTTTATACAACTCTTCATATGCCTTATCCTTAGCCTTCGCCACCTCTCTCTTTGCCATGCACCTCATCTCCTTATACTCTTGTCTACTTTCTTCATCTCTTTGACAATTCCACTTCTTCTTCGCTAACCTCTTTCTCTGTATACTTTCCTATACTTTTTCATTCCACCACCAGGTCTCCATGTCCTCCTTCCTCTTTCCAGATGTCACACCAAGCACCTTTCTAGCCATCTCTCTTATTAGCTCTGCTGTAGTTACCCAGCTATTCTGTAACTCTTCACTGTCACCATTGTCTGCCATAACTCTTCCCTGAACATCACCTCACAATTACCCTTTTTCAATTTCCATCATTTGATCCTTGGTGCTGCCCTCACACTCATCTTCCTCTTCTTGATCACCAATGTCATCCTACAAACCACCATCCTATGCTGCCTAATTACACTTTCCCCTGCCACCACTTTACAGTCTCCAATCTCCTTCAGACTGGCCCTTCTACATAAGATATAATCCATCTATATTTTCCTGACTGATCTAAAGAATTATTATTCCCTGGTTACTTACTAGAGCAAGACAAGATGAAGTAGGTGAGGGGTTATTCCTTGTCAGGTTACAAAAACAGAGTGCTCTGAGAATTCAGTCTCTCCTAATATTAAACATTATTTTTAGTGCTGGATTACAGAATGACATCACATACATCTGGTCATCTGACTTCTGGTTCCCATGTTTCCACCCTTGGCTAAAAGCTCCAGATTTAGCACACATGTCAATATTACACATGCACAGAACCTTGGTAAGATCTGCTGCAGCTCCTGGAAGTCATAAAACAATTTCAAACCTCCACACTTCCAGAGTAGCAATTAGTTCACCCCAATGACAATGCAGGAAGTTTCCTAGTACAGACTTTTTGTTTCTGGCTGCATTGAGAACTGTAAAATAAAACCTTTATGGCCTAAATCAGGTATTTTAATTTCAAAATATTTTCAGTGTTTCTTCTCTTCCAGTATCCTTTGTTAAAACATATACATTTAAACAGTTACAATAATACTTATGTATTTCTTTTTCTGTCCAGTAGGGCACACTGTTGGTACATTTCTAACACAAGCAACTTTACAGATATATTTTCAACACAAACATCTGTACAAATCAGTTTGATATTCAAATAACATATAATTCTTTACTAAATTCCAGCTAGCTGTGCTGGCATATGTTTTGCATCCACTACCCTATTTCTCTTGACATAGCTGTCATACCTCACATTGTCACAGTTACTGTTAAACAGGATTTAGTTTATGGTGATTGCTAAGACTGGTCTTCAACTACTGTGATCCAGCCAATGGCAAGGATGAAGTAATTCAATCTTAGGTTAATTAGCAAATATTAATCATACAGGTAGGAATAACAACAGACAGCTGGACATCTGTGATTCCAACGTACATGCTACAGGTAATAGTCATGCTGCATATGCTTGAATGGCCCAAACAGCAAAAACTGGGACAGAGAATCTGTTGCTACTTTGGAAAACATAAAATATGCTGCCTGGAACGCTAAAGGCTTTACATCAAATATTCAAATCAGAGAGGTAGAAGCCAAACAGAGACTTTTTAAAGAAATGAAAAGGATCATGTGCATTTAGTTGCACATCCTCTACAAACAAAGGAGTTGCTACATTAATTCAGAAATCCCTCGGTGATACCACTGCACTGGCCCAGTAATCAAGGCCTCAATCCTCACCATTGGCGACAGTGAGGGATGTACACAATGGGAGACTAACAGGAACACACACAGTAAAGTACAATTTCCCTTAAGAGCACACAGAGATCAGTCAGTCTGGTGCTGGTTTCTCCCTCTTTCTACAGATCCACAATAAGAGTCCCAAGTGGCACAGCTATAGAGTTGAGTCCTTAGCCAGGGTTCCCAGCCAAGTCCTCCCAACACTGTCCAACCAGTGCTTCATGTCCCTGCCCAAGTAGCTGATACACACACACACACACACACACACACACACACACACACACACACACACACACACACACACACACACACACACACGAGATTTGATTCATACACAAACACACACCTGGGAAAGGCTGGCACAGGTTTGCTAGCTTGCCCCCTTCTGCCCAGACCATAAGGTAGTTATCACTGCCACCAGGACCCCTTATCATCTACTTTAAGGCCCTTCACAAAGTGTGACCAATCCTATTGTGTAATGTTACTATTATCCAAATGGTGAGTGTGACCAAAACTTGCAAGGCTATTTAGGAGTGGTCTGTGCAGCATTACGAAATACATATGCCAGTACTTTAAGAGCTTAAATATGTCTCACAAATATCAGCCACAAAAATAGGTTTAAATATATTTAATAATAAATAATAAAAGAACAAGACGATTCTCAATAACTCAACAGTGACGTCAGAGTTCAGAATCACAGGAAATATTTTAAAACAACATTGCAGGACCGTCTCAAATAAATACAGAAAACATCTAAACTAATCTTTAGTATATTCCTATCTATATCTAAAAGATAAAATGCCCTAAGTCTTACTTGCAGAGAAATATGCAGGTAGAAGTGCTGAATGAATGTTTCTAGGTGCAAGACAAGATACAAAATGTACCCAGTCCCTCTCTGAGAGAGTTCTTAAATTACTATCAAACATTACTGCTGGGTCAACTTGGATGACATCACTCTTTGTCACCTGCCTGCAGTTCCCAGGCTAAGAGAAAGTAAAAGAATTTTAACATCTCTGTGCGAGAAATACATATCTCTCAGATGTTTGCCAAGAAATGAAAGTCTTAAAAGAATTAAACACTTTTACATTTTAAACCCTTTATTACTTTTCTTTTCAGGCAATAGAAAAGCCTCTAGCTCTAGATATTGTCTGTTTCACTGAAATTGAGAGATAACACAATTGTAAAAGAATCTCAACTTATTTTCTTGAAGTTTTGCAAGTTAACTCTGTATTCCAGCTTCTACTATTAACACATACATTTGCAGAGGTATATAGTTTATATACATTTTTGTTCTTTTACAGTATGGTACACTGTGGACAAATCCTTGAAGCTCATTACTGTGCAAACCCTCTTCAATACACACTTCTGCACCAGTAGTTTAACATACATATAACATATAGTTATCTTACATTTGTAAGACAAGCATATGAATAATATTACTATTCACAAATGACATAGAATTATTTACAAAAATTCCAGATTGCTGGGCTGGCAGTGTCACACCCTTATCTGGTCTAAAATGAAAACTTGGTCTGACAATAATGAGAGATGGGTACTATCAGTACATGGAGGGTTGGAAAAGTTATTACTGATGAAGTGTAATGTCTTAATTCAGATGGCTGTTCTTGTCTTACCTCTTTTCTTCGGGCTCTGGGCTCCATATATACTATTAAGTATCCTAGTCTTATTGAAGGGATTTCCATGGTTGAATAGAACATCTCTAAGTTAACTAAGTAGGAAAATTGGTACAAAGATAATTTTTGGCCATAACCTGGGCCACATGGCAAAGGCACAGTACATTACAGTAATTAACAATATTTGACATCGGGCATTTCATTGATTGACCATAGTACAAATATTTATACAATGCAGCAGAGTATGCACAAAACTTTAAAGAAGAGACATTGTTTCAACTGAATTGCATATCCATATTCTCAGTTTAAACAATATAATTATATCTTAGTTCATAAATGAATGCATCAGATGGTTGCCTCATCTTGAATCATATGTCCATACCTCTCAACTGTCCACATTTTCAGAGAATGGACAGATTGTTGATTCATATTTTTGCTCTGTACCTCATAACATTTCTGGTTTTCTAGCAATTCATTGAGAACTGAAGTCACTAAATGATGACAAAATGTTGAGTTTGACTTCATATCCTTCAGAAAATGCATGCTAACACAAAATATGTCACTTTAGGATCAGTCTAAGTTTATAAGAGCAATATTTAAAAACTGTCCTTATTTGGGGGCTTTTCCCCATTTCATTTTTGGTTTTGTCCAGATATTTTGCATTAACAGGGTGAGAGGTATGGACATGTCATAGTAATTTGGTGGACTTATTTTCTGTTTTAGGCCTTTTACTAAATTAATAAAAGTCAGTTGTACTGTTGCTTAATCAGACATGCCAGACACCTTGGTGATATTCTGAATGAGAAAAGTAACTGAAGCAACTTGCCTTGGAATACAATCCCATAACAGTCTGCTGAAAATCATGGATATAGATGCTAAACTACTCCTTAAATAAATGAAAGATATGATCGGTGCAAGGAAGGATGTTTGCTACCATTCCTGAGTTAGATTCAAATAATTAGGATGGTTATCCTTCCCAAAGTTTTATTTATAATAAAGCATTTTCCCAGCATTATATTTTCTAAATGTCTCAAGCAGCTCCCAACCTATATGTTCAGACTTCATCTGGGAAGGAATAAAACGCAGAAGAAGCCAGAAAAAGATACTTATTCCTAGTTTGAAAGGAGGCCAGATTCTACCAAGTCTATACCATAACATTACAGGAACCATTGGGTAGAGTTATATCAGATCAAGATTATAGAAAAAAACTTTATGTTAATGGGAGAGCAGAAAATCATACACTTGGCCAGAAATTTAAAAGTAGCCAAAAAGAAAACAAAGCTGCGGTCCAGGTGATGTTGAATAGTAGTACCTAAGACAAGGTGCAAAAAATCAGTGGTGTCTTTAAATGCTTTCCCTCTGCTCTATAATTTGGGCCATCCACAAATGTCAGGTGGAAGGGTCATATAATTTTTAGAACAAATTGAGCAGGCATGGCATTCAGTCTGGGAAGGACATCTGTAATTTAAAAAAAATAATATTACGACTTCCAGTAAGATCTAAACTGATGCAATGTAACCCATCTGTAATGGCAGCAATAACCAGAGTTGGGCACTGATATTAATAAACACAGCCTACATATTAAAAGGAGCCTTTGGTCGTGTGATATTAAGATGCTGTGAGATATTAATGTACTAATTAAATTCTTTTCTGGTTTAAACTGAGATATTTACCAGTCTGAATTAAGCAATACATATATATATATATATATATATATATATATATATATATATATATATATATATATATATATATATATATATATATACATATATATATCTACACACACACACACACACACACACACACACACACACACACACACACACACACACACACACCACACATAAATATATATATATATATATATATATATATATATATATATATATATATATATATGGCCCTAAGGCCTATGCAAGCCTAGCCATAACAATTCCCTGGAAATTTCTTCCCACAATATTTACTTCTCTGGGCCCCTGTCTAGCAGGGCGACTGACATGATCCACGGGGTAAATTTCCTATCTCCCATCCAGTCATCAGGGTTCCTTTTGAAGAGAGCTAGTGAGGCGCGCTGTTTGACATGTATGGGCAGTCTGTTCCAGAGTATGGGGAGTCTCTGGGTCAGGAAGCTATCCCTCCAGCATGTTTTGTTCATTGTGATGATAAGGTTTAGATCCCTGGAGTGTGTGGCTCTGAGGGATTGGGATTTCTTTAAGTGGAGCATGTCCAACAGCTCAGGGTTTGACATGACCTTGTATGTTAAGCAGAGATTGCCTCTGAGTAGACGATATGCCACAGAGTATAGCTGGAGTTTTTTTAGACGGTCAGCATATGGCATCTGATTTAGGCCTGTGATTCTTTTAGTGAGGTATTTCTGTGGCCTTTCCAGCTGTTGCAGATGTCTTGTGAGGTACATACCAAATGGGGCATTATACTCTATAATGGGTCTAATGAGGGATGAGTACAGTGGGACAATGACCTCCTTTTTTCTGGATAAAAAGCCCTTAGTGATAAGGTATGCCACATAGAAGGATTGCCTGACTGTTGTGGCAATGTGGTTATCGAAAGTGAGACCACTGTCCACCTGTGTCCCTAAGTCTCTCATCACACTTTCAATGATTAGTGTTCTGCCACCTATGTGGTAATTCATGGGTACATGTTTTTTTTCAAATGGGATAACTATATATTTCTTGGCATTAAGCTTGAGCCCCTGGCTCTGGCACCAGGCATCTGTTTCTGTAAGGCCCTTTTGTAGACTATCCACATAATTTGGGGATTCAATAATGGCTCCCAGTTTGCAGTCATCTGCAAACTTTGTTAGCCAGAGTCCCTTAGTGTTGGCCTGTACTTCAGAGAAGTAGAAGCCAAACAAGAGTGGCCCCAGGACTGAACCCTGAGGTACTCCACTTGTCACTTGTCTGGAGCTAGATTTGGAGTTGGCTACATTTACAGTCTGGGTTCTGTCAGTAAGCCAGTTGGCTACCCACACACACACACACACACACACACACACACACACACACATATATCTATATATATATATATATATATATATATATGTATATATATATATATATATATATATATATATATATATATATATATATATATATATATATATATATATATATAGATATAGATATATATATATAGGTTCACTTCAAAATCCCGAAAGCTCAAAATCCTGAATCTCAAAATCCTGAAAGCTCAAAATACTGAAAACTCATAATACTGAATCTCATAATAGCGAAAAACATACAGGACACCAACACTGACTGTATTGCAGCTACATTACACTGCAGATACACTACTATCTATCCACTTACCTTAACCCAGACCCTAAACCTAAGGTCCGTCACTATCGCACACTCCCCTCACCCGCGCCCTAAACCTAACTCACTTAACCCGCCCTTAACCCAAAATTCTGTCACTATCGCACACTCACCCATGCCCTAACCCTAACTCACTTCACCCGCCCCTAACCCTAACAACCGTCACAATCACACGCTTACCTGACACGTGCCCTAACCCAAATGTCCACACAATCACACATCAGTGTTTGTGTCCTGTATGTTTTTCGGTATTATGAGATTCAGTATTATGAGTTTTCGGTATTTTGAGCTTTCAGGATTTTGAGTTCGGGATTTTGAGATTCAGGATTTTGAGCTTTCAGGATTTTGAAGTGAACCTATATATATATATATATATATATATATATATATATATATATATATATATATATAGTTCACTACAATATTTCGAAATCGCAAAATCTTGAGTTTCAGAATATTGAGTTTAGAATCTCAAGATCTTGGAATCTTGAAATTGTGAACACCCCCAAAACACCGCCCAACACACTAAAACATGTGTATGCAGGAGGGCAAGCCCCCTCTGCACCCCCCACATCCCCCGAAACTTAAATATACCAACTCCGAGATCGCACTATAGCGAGGACAAGGGAAATCTCCCTGTCTGCGCTGTATGCCGATCTCCGTTCCGGATTTCGAAGTTTTGAAACTTCGAACATATGATCTTTGATCATATGAAATTTGAAGTTTTGAGCTTCAAAATTCTGAACAGAACCCATGTGTGTGTATATATATATATATATATATATATATATATATATATATATATATATATATATAGGTGTGTGTATATAGATATATATATATATATATATATATATATATATATATATATATATATATATATATAAAACACAGTGGATATAAAAAGTTTACACATCCCTGTTAAAATGCCAGGTTTTTGTGATATAAAAAATTGAGACCACAATATATAATTTCAAAACTTTTTCCACCTTTAATGTGACTTATAACCTGTACAATCCAATTGAAAAACAAATAAATCTGTTAGGGGAAAAATATAAAAAATAAAAAAAGTACAATACGCTAGTTGCATAAGTGAGCACACCCTTAAACTAATATTTTGTTGTGTGTGCACACACTTAAACTAATACTTTGTTGAAGCACCTTTTGATTTAATTACAGCATTCAGCCTTTTTGGGTAGGAGTCTATCAGCATGGCACATCTTGACTGGCCAATATTTGTCCACTCTTCCTTGCAAAAGCACTCCAAATCTGTCAGACTGTGAGGGCATCTCTTGTGCACAGCCCTCTGCAGGTCATCCCACTGATTTTCTATTGGATTTAGGTCTGGGCTCTAGCTGGGCCATTCCAAAACTTTTCTTCTGGTGAAGCCGTTCTTTTGCTGATTTGGATGTATGCTTGGGGTCATTGTCATGCTGAAAGGTGAAATTCCTCTTCATCTTCAGCTTTCTAGTAGATGGCTGAAGGTTTTGGGCCAAAAGTGACTGGTATTTTGGACAGTTTATAATTCCCTCCACCTTGACTAAAGCCCCAGTTCCAGCTAAAGAAAAGCAACCGCAAAGCATGATACTGCCACCACCATGCTTCACCGTGGGGATGGTGTTCTTTTAGTGATGTGAAGTGTTGTTTTTCCGCCAAACGTACCTTTTGGAATTGTGGCCAAAAAGTTCAGCCTTAGTCTCATCAGACCATAACACGTTTTTCCACATGCTTTTGGAAGACTTGATGTATTGTTTTGCAAATTTTAGCCAGGCCTGGATATTTTTCTGTTTAAGAAAATGCTTGCGTCTTGCAGCCCTACCCCATAGTCCAGAATAATGGAGAATACAGGAGACTGTTGTCACATGTAGTACACAACCAGTACTTGCCAGAAATTCTTGGAGCTCCTTCAGTGTTGCTGTAGGTCTCTTGGCAGCCTTCCTGACCAATTTTCATCTTGTCTTTTAAGCAATTTTGGAGGGGAATCCAGTTCTTTGCAATGTCACTGTTGTCCCATATTTTCTCCACTTTTTATGACTGTCATCACTGTGTTCCATGGTATATCCAATGCTGTGGAAATTTGTTTGTACCCTTCTCCTGACTGATACCTTTCAACAATGAGAGCCCTTTGATGCTTTGTAAGCTCTCTGCAAACTATAGCTTTAGCTGTAGCAGGCAACTGAGTAAATGTCAGAAAAATCCTACTAGGACAGCTGAATGTTATTTCAGGTTAATCAGAGTCTCTTTAATTGATGGCAGGTATGTACCCAAGAAGACTGAATGCTGTAATTAAATCAAAAGGTGCTTCAGCAAAGTATTAGTCTGAGGGTGTGCACACTTATGCAACAAGCGTATTGTATGTTTTTTATTTTTTATATTTTTTTCCCTAACAGATTTGTTTGTTTTTCAATTGAATTGTATAGGTTTTAGGTCACATTAAAAGTGGGAAAAGTTTTGAAATTATTTATTGTGGTCTCATTTTTTATATCACAAAAACCTGGCATTTTAACAGGGGTGTGTAAACTTTTTATATCCACTGTATATATTTGTGCATATATATATATATATATATATATATATATATATATACACACACACACACACACACACACACACACTCACATATATATATATATATATATATATATATATATACATAGATATATATATATATATATATATATATATATATATATATATATATATATGTGCATATATATGTGTGTGTATATGTCTGTATGCGTATGCATGTATGTGAGCATGTACATATATATATTCATACGTGTGTGTGTGTGTGTGTGTGTGTGTGTGTGTGTGGAAGGATGCTATAATACAACTGCTCACATAATGAATTGATGTTTGTTCTACAGTTGTACACAATATCTAAATCGCCATCATTTCTATTGTTTACTATGCTTACATATATTTACCAGTGGCAACATCTCCCAGTAAGACTTAAACCAAGAGGTTCAGAATAAACAAACTCTTCTTGCACCGCAGCTCTTCTGAGGATGACTATCTGAACATGACATACTTATGCTAAGACATCTGAAACAAATGAATTATCCTTATTAAATGCATTGATTACACACCAAAGGGATCTTGGAAGATGCTTTCCTGACATTAAGCTAGCCAGAGCTTGTTTTCTAGTTATGAGGACTGTCTGTAAAACATTTCAACATTTCTGCCCTTTATCTTTATACACACACATATGCATCATACACACAAACACACACACACACACACACACACACACACATATATATATATATATATATATATATATATATATATATATATACATATATATATATATATGTATATATATATATATATATATATATATATAGAGGTTTATAGGCTCATAGGTGGGTACTAGGCTGTCTGCCGAAGGCATTTATAAGCGTAGCCAGAATGTGTTGGCTTTTGCTGCTCCCTTAGATTAGTTCCCTGTGCCTCTGTCCAGCAGAGCCACTGAAGTGATCCCTGGGGTAAACTTTCTGTTTCTTATCCACTCGTCAAGGTTTCTCTTGGAGAGTGTTAGTGAGGAGCTTTGCCTAATGTAGATTGGAATCTTGTTCAAAAGCATGGGAAGTCTCTGGGACAGGAATCTATCCCTCCAGCATGTCCTATTTATTGTTGTGGTGAGGTTTGGATCCCTAAAGTCTGTGGCTCGAGGGGATATGGTTTTCTTTAGGTGGAGCATGTCCATCAATTCTGGGTTGGACATGGCCTTGTATGTCAGGCAGAGATCACATCTGAGTAGGGGGTATGCAACCGAGTACAGCTGGAGTTTTTTCAATCGAGCTGTATAGGGCATCTGTTTGAGGCCAGTGATCCTCTTGGTGAGGTACTTCTGTGGTCTTTCCAGCTGTTGCAGGTGTCTTGTAAGGTACATCCCAAATAGGGCATTGTGCTCTATGATGGGTCTGATGAGTGATTAGTAGAGAGGCACAATGATCTCTTTTGATCTGGATGTGAACCCTTTTGTGATTAAATGGGCCACATAGAAGGATTTTCTAACCACTTTGGCAATGTGATTATCAGAGGAGAAATTACTATCTACTTGGGTCCCCAGATCCCTTATTACGTCTTCCATAGTTAGGGGACTGCCACCTATGTGGTAGTTTGTGGGTACTTTGTTTTTTCCAAAGGAGATGACTATGTACTTTTTGGCATTTAGTTTGAGGCCATGATTTTGACCCCAGGTATCCGTCTCAGTGAGACCCTTTTGGAGGATGTTTGTGTCAGCTGGAGAGTCAATTATAGCCCCTAGTTTGCAGTCGTCTGTGAACTTGGTCAGCCATAGTCCTCCTGTGCTTGTCTGTACCTCTGAGAAGTATATGCTGAACAGGAAGGGTCCTAGGACTGAGCTCTGGGGAACGCCACTTGTAACTGGTTTAGAGCCGGACCTAGCTCCCACAACTCTCACCATGTGGTTTCTGTCCATGAACCAGTTGGCAACCCATCTGTTGACATAGGAGTTTATGGTCAGGTTGGTGAGCCTGTCTATAATACCATAATGGGGAATGGTGTTGAAGGCCTTTGCGAGGTCTAGGTAGGCTGTGTGTACCTCCTTTCCCTAATCTATAGCCTTGGTAAATGTCTCAAAGAAGTCCACCAGGTTTAGGAGGCATGATCTGCCCTTAACAAAGCCGAACTGGGTAGGATCCAGTGTTTGGAGGTTCCCACTGTCTCTGTTAATGAGTTCCATGAGGATGCACTCCATAGCCTTGCAGACAAAGCTAGTCAGGCTTATAAGGTGATAGTTCCTGTGGTCTGTTGTGGCTCTACCTTTGTGGAACAGAATAACCGTTGCTGTGTGCCACTCTGTGGGTATGTAGCTTGTGGAGAGGCTGAGTTTGAACAGTGTGTTTAGGTGAGGGGTTAGTTCGTCTTTGAGCTCTTGTAGGACACAGCCTGGGACACCATCTGTTCCCACTGATGCTGTGTTTTTGGCTTTTTGAGAGGGCTGTTTTAACCTGAGTGTCTGTGATTCAGGGGCTCTACATTCTTCTGGTATGGCTATGGTCCCTTTCGGGGGTGAAGTTTACACTGAACCTGTCTGCCAGGATGTTGGAGATATCGGTCAGTTCAGTGTATTTTGTGCATTCTGCACTAACTCCGAGCAGATCTGAGCATTGCCACTTAGATTCTTGACATAGCTAAAGAATGCCTTGTGGTTATCTTAGGAGTCCTTGGCAATTTTTCTTTCAAAGCTAGCTTTGGATGATTTTATGAGGGATCGTAACTTCTTGCTAATACTGATCAGGGATATCTTCCCTTCTGGGGATTTTACTCTTTCCTGTACTAGTTTCCTCCTTCTGTTGTATAGCTTTCTTATGGCAGGGGTCCAACAGACTGGTTTCCTTTTCTTGGAGGATTGAGTCTTGGTTTTGCTTGCGATAGCACGATCCATGCATTCTTGTAGGTGCCCGTAGAATGCATTAGTAAAGGATTTTGCAGCTTGGACAGCGTTATCCTTTAGCATGGGGGCTTTGAAACTTTCCACCTCGGTCTTAAGTAATGTGAAGTTTTTCACGGTGGTTTCCTTGACCGACAGTGGGGGCAGAATGTGGATATCCAGAGTGATTTGTTTATGGTCAGATCTAACCAGTGAGAGGCTGACCTCCAGTGTGGAACAACAGTCGCCCATGTTGGTGATGACCAGGTCCAATATGTTGTCACCTCTGGTGAGAGTGTTGACCAGTTGATCCAGGGCATTGAGTTTATAAATTCTAGGAAATGTTGGGCAAGGGAGTTAGTATGTGAGTAGTTCTCCCAGTTAATGTTTAATTGAAATCACCCAATATTAGGGTGTTTGGTAGGACCTTTATGTTTCCCAGTGTTTCCAGAAATGCAGAATGGGGGTCCTGGGGCATGATAGGTGATCTGTAACAAGCTACAATTTGAATTGCAGTTTTACCCGTTGTTAGTTGCACGTGGATGATCTCTGAAGCATCATGCTGTGCCACTAACCTGGAGGTGTGGGTATCCTTGATGAATATGGATACGCCCCTGCCTTTTGTATTTTGGTCCGGGTTCTGTGGCCAAAATGTATGGTATGAGTTGTAGCCTGGTAGTGCTGGGGTGCTCTCTGGAGCCTTAAACCAGATTTCTGTTACTGCACATATATCACTTTTCTCCATACTGAGGAGTACCTCGAGTGAGTGCATTTTGAGGTTTAGACTTCTGGCATTGAGTAGCGTTACCCTCAGTTTTTTGCTACTTGTGTTATTTACTGCAGTGGGTTTGTCTTTTGAGCCTTGCCTAAAAAAAGGCACTATGGGGGTGGCAAGAGCCTTGGCTAGTATTAAAAAGCCTAAGGGTGACAGGTGCAAGCTGTCTCTAGTGAAGCAGCGTGGCTTGTCGAGCATGTCATCCCAGGTGGACAGACACTGGATCCCCTTTGAATGACACCAGAAACTTAGTCAGTTGTTGAAATTGATAATTTTTTCTTTATACCGTGGTATCATTCTTGGTGAGGCCAGGATGCTACTCAGGATCAGGGTCATACTGGCCTGGGCCATGTGATCAGAGAGCTCTTCCATGTATCTTTTCATGTAGTCCTGGGAGGTACGGCTCAGGTCATTCACACCAACATGGACAATGACAGAGTCGTATTTGTACTTGTTCTGGAGTAACCTGAGTGCTTGTGTTATGTGACAGATCCTTGTACAGCCTAGTGAGTGGGACGTCAGTGTGCCTGACTATAGAGTCACCTATTACTCGTGTGTTGGGTATGTTATTTTGCCTTAAGGGCTGTGATTGTGTGGCACACTGGTTTTGTGAAGTATGCATTTCATGGTTTGTGTTGGGGGTGAGGTTGCTTGGATGTCTTCTTTGGAGGTCTCTGTTGCTTTTGCAGATTTTTATTTAGAGCCTCCGAGTATGTTTTTGTGTATTTATGTGTGTATTTTGTCGGTGCTGGTTTAATGGGTCTATGTGAGACTGGTGGTGTGATGCAAGTGTTTCCCTTTTCCTCTTGACTGTCTGATCCAGACTTGGGTTGAGAGAGCTTAGCCTCCAGTTTGGCTGTATAATTGCATCTCTCGCATGTATTAGTGTTTGGTGGTAGGAGGAGAGGGTTGTCTGTGTACATGAGGCAGTTGTAACATTGCCTCAAAATGCCCAGATTCACCAGTTGAACTGGAGAGTACACCTGAAACTGCCCTTTGGACATGCCTGGATAGGTACAGTGAACTGTTTTACTGATTGGCTGGTAAAGTCGAATAGAGAGCCTTGTTCTTCTGTACAGTATGGGGGGGTCTAGTGCTAGGGTTTATAAGTGCTTGCTATGAGTTTTGAGCAAGTGCCAGGCTGAGAAATGAATGGTTTGAGTGCTTAAGTTGAAAGTTTGTCTAGTTCCAAGGGAAAAATTGAAGAGGAGACTTTGTGGAGCTGGGAATAGTTATACCCTAGCTAACCAGTGCCGCCTGGTGCACAAAACTGGGCAAATGCATTTTTTATAGCAGGAAAATGAAAGAGATAGAAATTAGCCCAAAATGGCCAATAAACGACTAATTTCTAGGCTGATACCACTCCTACAGGGACAGATAGGCTGCTAAAAGCTCTCCTCTCTCACAGGTGAACAGAGAAACTTCATTCTATCCAAGTAATGTATTATGGGTAAACAGAGAGACTTGTAACACAGCCCTGAATTCAGCACTAACCTGAAAACTGGACTATACTAGCTTAGAAAGGTGGGAAACAAGTATATTGTTTTTTTTTTCCCAGAAAATAAAGCAGATACAATAAAAAAACACTTTAAATGCACAGAAAAGGATACTTATTGTTATATATCTCAGATCAGAGTTGTAGTCAATACCCCTAGTAATAAAGTAGGAAGAAACAGAAATACAGTAAAAGCAGATAAATAAAGTGCAATCATATATATATATATATATATATATATATATATATATATATATATATATATATAAAACAATATAAAACAAACTGATTTAAACAAGTTACCCAATTAACCAGAAAAAAGCTCAAAACTGAGCCCTGTTCCAGCAGTCTTCAATCAGACAAGTTCTAACTGCACACTCCTGCCACTAGGGTGCAGGGGAACCTTCTCCAAAAAAAGATGGCCTGGATCAGTGCTCAAGTTATACAAACAAAGCTAGATTCAGCAGGCCTGAATCTGGTCTATGCTACAGCAACAAGGCGCATCAATTTCATAAAGAAACAGTTCAAATAAGCAGGCACAATAAGCTTGTGACCAGAAATTCCCAGCTCAGAAGGGCAGAATCCAGCCTCTCCTCCCACAAGAGTGCAGACCACAAACCTTCATAATGTAGAATAACTGGCCTGAAGCCCAAGTGCTTAAACCAGAACTAATACACTTTTAGAATAGCAGACACTAAGCCATCAATCAGCAATTCCCAGCTTAGAAGGATGTAAGCTACCTGTCCTACCACAACAGTGCAGCTCACAAACCTTCTTAATGTAAAACAACTGGTATGAAGACCAAGTGCTTTAACCAAAAGACTTAGAAAAACAGTTACAATTTAATCATGCTACTACCAAGCAGTAATAAATGGAGCAGAATAAATAAAATTGAGTACTTTTAAGAAGAGGCAAAAGCAAAATAAAGTAGGAGGAAACACAAATACAGTAAAAACAGATAAATAAAGTGCAATTTTTTTGTTAGTAAAGTGCAAGGAGGCAGGAAGGAAGAACCTAAGTGGGTTGGCCTTCTCAAATCTTTTCTCTGTATTAAGCAGAGTGAACATTAGACTCAGAATATGATCTCACTGTACTCGGTTAAGTGAACAAATGAGATGGACCCAGGAGGAGTGTTCAAATACTTACAAGAGGGGTGGGCAATTCCAGAGCCACCAACACTAGCACCAAGACAAGAACAGGGATGGGGAGTGTAGAACTAACTGCAGAGAGACACACAGCACACTATTCAGTGAAACAATTAGGTAACATAAAAAATAAAATATGGTACTTTTAAAACTGCATGTTTGCACTTAACAGAAGAATAAAATACAGTACTGCAAGTTTGCACTTAACTTCAGCTTCTAATGTAGGTGATTGTAGCCAACCAAGTCACTCAGAAACTGAGCATAAAATGAATTCTCAATCTTTGTGGCTAGCATTTAAAGTACAGAGGGAACCCTCTAGGCTAACAGTTAAATATCAGATAACAAAGAAGTGAGAAGACTACAACCCCCTTTTACAGCAGAGAGACACACAACACACTACTCAGTGAAACAATTAGGTAACAGAAAAAATAAAATACAGTACTTTTAAAACTGCAAGTTTGCACTTAACAGAAGAATAAAACACAGTACTGCAAGTTTGCACTTAATTTCAGCTTCTAATGCAGGTGATTGTAGCCAACCAAGTCACTCAGAAATTGAGCATAAAATTAATTCTCAACCTTTGTGGCTAGCATGTAAAGTACAGAGAAAACCCTCTAGGCTAACAGTTAAATATCAGATAACAAAGAAGTGAGAAGACCACAACCCTCTTTCACAGCAGAGAGACACACAGCACACTAGTCCTCGAAACAACTAGGTAACAGAAAAAAAAAAAAAAAAATATATATATATATATATATATATAGTCAGTAACAGTAAATGCTTATAAGAGAGAACATTCTTACAGGCTTATTTTTCAGCCTTTTGGCTAAATGGAAATGCTCAGATATGCTCTGAGCTACAACAGAATGGCATTAAATGTACTGATCCCAAGGATATTGCCAATATTCTGGCAGATCAATTTAGTGCCAACTTCACCCCCTCTCACCCCCTAAAGGGCCCATCTCAATACCAAAAGTTTGCCAAATTCCAGTAATCATGGCCACACAGGTGGAAACTGCACTCTCCAAAGCTAAGAATACAGCATCCATGTGACCAGATGACATCCCTGGCTGTGTACTACATGAACTACAAAATGAACTGGCACCTCACCTAAGTGTCATGTTTAATCATAGCCTCACCTCAGGCTTTGTGCCCACTGAGTGGCGCACAGCTACAGTTATCCCACTCCACAAGGGAGGATCAATTTTGGATCACGGGAACTACCGTCCCATCAGTCTGATGAGCCTGATCTGCAAGGACATGGAGCACATTATCATGGAACTTATAAACAAAGACACTGGCAACCTTCAAACACTGGGCGTCACCCAGTCTGGGTTTGTAAAAGGCCGATCTTGTCTCCTGAACCTGATTGACTTCTTCGAATCAGTCTCCAGAGCTGTGGACGACGGTAAGGCGGTCCACACAGCCTATATGGACCTCGCCAAGGCCTTCAGCACCATCCCCCACTCTGGAATCATAGATAAACTTACTGAGCTGGGCATAAATCCCTATGTCACTCAGTGGGTTGCCAACTGGCTTACTGACAGAACCCAGACTGTAAAAGTAGCCGACTCCAAATCCAGCTCCAGACAGATGACAAGTGAAGTACCTCAGGGTTCAGGCCTGGGACTGCTCTTGTTTGGCATCTACCTCTCTGAAGTACAGGCCAACACAAAGGGACTGTGGCTAACAAAGTTCGCAGATGACTGCAAACTGGGTGCCATTATTGAATCCCCAAATGATGTGGATATTCTACAAAAGGGCCTTACAGAAACAGATGCTTGGTGTCAGAGCCATGGGCTAAAGCTTAATGCCAAGAAATGTATAGTTATCCCCTTTGGGAAAAACCATGTACCCATGAATTACCACATAGGTGGCAGGACACTAAACACCAAAAGTGTAATGAGAGACTTAAGGACACAGGTGGACAGTGGTCTCACCTTCAATAACCACATTGCCACAACAGTCAGGAAATCCTTCTATGTGGCACACCTCATTACTAAGGGCTTTTCATCCAGAAAAAAGGAGGTCATTGCCCCACTGGATTCATCCCTCATTAGTCCCATTATAGAGTACAACGACCCTTTTGGTATGTACCTCACAAGACATCTACAACAGCTGGAAAGGCTGCAGAAATACCTCACTAAAAGAATCACTGGCCTAAAGCAGATGCCCTATGCTGACCGTCTAACAAAACTCCAGCTATACTCTGTGGTATATTGTCTACTCAGAGGCAATCGATGCTTAACATACAAGGCCATGTCAAACCCTGAGCTGTTGGACATGCTCCACTTAAAGAAATCCCAATCCCTCAGAGCCACATGCTCCAGGGATCTAAACCTTGTCATCACAATGAGCAAAACATGCTGGAGGGATAGGTTCCTGACCCAGAGACTCCCCATACTCTGGAATAGGCTGCCCATACATGTCAAGCAGAGCACCTCCTTGGCCTTCTTCAAAAGGAACCTTGACGATTGGATGGGAGATAGGAAATTCACCTGGGGATCACGTCAATCGCCCTGCTAGACAGGGGTCCATGGAAGTAAATATTGTGGGAAGAAATATCCAGGGAATTGTTATGGCTAGGCTTGTATATGCCCTAGGGCTGATAGCCTAGTACCAACCTATGAACCTATGAGGTCATCATACAGCAGGGTCTGAGAATTTGACTTTAACCTGCCATTGTGTGATCTTGGAGTTGGTATATATCATTTGCAGGAAGTGGGGTTACAGGACAGCTTGTTCCCTTGCGCATTTTTTTTGCCTTTTTTGTTTTTAATCTTGAAATCTCATTAGACAGATCACTCAGTGATGAGGCAATCATTCATATATATGTATGTATGTATGTATATATATATATATATATATATATATATATATATATATATATATATATATATAGACACAAACACACAGAGGTACTCAGAATTTACACTGCGGTATGGAGTGTGGGAATGTTATCATAGTAAATAGCTAGATGGGTGAGGTGGGTGGTGTGTGTGTGTGTATGTTTGTATCAGTAAACAGAGATATCCATTTCTTTGGATGACAAAATACTAAGTCCAAATGGCTAAATGCTCATTTAGTTGAATGACTATTTAATTGAAAGCCTATTTAGTTAAATGTCGCATAGCTACACATAGCTCTGTAATAAATGTGTACAAATAGGTATATATGGTGAATCTTCTTTTCCAGGTGATTGGTGTTACATATACATAATCTCTGGAGGTGTGTTTTTTATTTATGTCCTGGCAATGGTTTACTATTTGTGCACTTTTTACATACTCCATCATCTGTGCTTGGACAGTTTATAGTTCAAACGTCTCTGTTTTGCTTGTCAGTATTTTCACAGTTTCTTGCACATCAGAAGTTCAACAACCTCCAATAGCATTTTCAGTATTAGTCAGTATATCACATTATTTTAACAAGCAACAGTTTCAGAATTCTTCAGTATATCAGGCCTTTTAGCCAACCATTTTCAGAGCTTACCTTTCTCCCATCAGCTGACAATTCTAGATGTGAAACTTTTCAGTATTTTTTCTACTCTAGCCTTTTTATGGCTCACAGAGAATAATCTTTTTTCTTAGTAGCAATAACTGTCTCTTCACTCCTGGTTAATACTAAACAGAACTCACCCACATCTGAATGACCATAGGATCATAGGAAGTTACTAGGCTAATGGCCCTAGGGCCCTTACAATCCTCACCAAGTTCTACCCTTATTTCCATGATCAGCACCTATTGCCCCTGTTCAAGAGGGATAGGTGGAACCCCCACGGTGAATTTACAGTTATCCATCCAATCGCCCAGATTGCATTTGAAAAGGGCCAATGAAGTGCTCTATTTGACATGGTGGGAGTCTGTTCCCATGCTGTGGTAATTTTGGGAGACAAATCTGTCCCTCTAACAGGTTCTATTAATATCACATACCAGGTTAAGGTCTTTAGAGTGAGTAACCCATTTACCATTTGACTTGAGATATGCAGCATTTCCAATAAAGCAGGGTCAGAGATATGACAGATGCTGAAGACCTTGAATTTTCCTTGTAGGGAACCTTTGTGATCTCCAATTGTTGCAGATGCTTAGAATGGTACATGCCAAAAGGGGCATTGTACTCAATTAGTGGCCTGATGAGGGAAGAGTACAGAGAGGTTATAACTTTTTTTTTCTGGAGTCAATGCCCTTACTTATGAGATGAGCAACACAGAATGCCCTTCTTACCACTGTGGAGACTTGGAGTCAACCACAGACCTTTAGTTTTTGCTTGGACTTCAGAGAAATAGATATAGTAGAGGTCCCAGGACTGATCCCTGTGGAACACCACTGGCTACAGGTCTGCTGCTGGAGTGGATTTCCCCTATTTTGACTATGTGTGTTCTATCAGTGAACCAGTTAGTGACCCATCTAATGATATAAGGGTTGATACCTAGCTGGGTGAGTTTGTCAGTGATGCCTGAGTGAGGGATAGTGTCAAAAGCCTTGGCTAAGTCTAAGTAGGCTGTATGCATAGATTTCCCTTGTCCAGGGCCTTGGTGACTGTCTCAAAGAAGTCCACCAGGTTTAACAGACATGATTTAAAAGTGAGTTCAGCTACACTCTCATATTCTGAAAGCTCAATTTAAACGGGAAATTTTAAGTCAACATGCTCTTTTGTGTCTAAGGTAACACTGGCCATCCATAAGAAAGCAGCTCAGAGCTTACATATCTGTTCTTACATAACAAGTCTGCCATTCTGTCATAATCGCCCTATAATTCAGACCTGCTGGTGAACAACAAGGGAAGCTATGTCCTGGAGATGGTACTGATGATCAGATTGTGCTGCACTCCAGGTCTGTGGATAGCATAAATGATATGATTGTTATTTCAGGAGCCCCTGTGCAAGCCAGTGTTTTTTTCATCTTATTATTACTTTGATTTGTCCATTTAAGGGATGATGGTCTGTGGCAAATTTTAAGTGTCTGTCTAGTAAGTAGTAATAGAGTGTTAACTCTGACCATTTGATAGTGACACACTTCTTTTCTGCCACATCATTCTGTGTTACTTGCATTTTAATTTCTCCAAGTCTTTTGGGTTTCTAATACCATGAGGGAATGGACCCCATTCCTAAGTCAAAGTATGAGTAAAGGTCTTGAACTTAGTATAGTTACAGTTTTCTATGTTAGTGAAAAGTGCTCTTTGCAGCACCCACAATGTGCCCTGGATTGACTCCTTCTGCAATTCATATGGAGTTACATTCATCAGTAACATATCTAAATATGACTGTAAATTATTTTTATGGCACCCATTGTTCCTACTACTATTGGAACTGTCTGGGTATCCTTCTTCCACATTGACCTCATTTCTGCCTGCATATCCTGGTTGTAATCACCAGTTGTAGCAGCTTCAACAATCAATGCTACTTTTGTCTTCTTTTCATGGACTACTATATCTGACTGTCTTGCATCTATTTTTTGAACTGTTGGTAATGGGTGATCCCATGAGATATAGACTTCATAATTTTCTATAATGCTTTGTGGCTCATGTTTCCAATGCTTCTCAGCTACATCAATATTATAATGCTTTCACAATCCCCAGTGCAACAGTCATGCTACATTATTATGCCTTTCAGTATACAATCACACCCAGCAACAAAGATGTGTGACTGCTTCCAATTCTGTTTTACAAACTCTGCATTTGTCTGTTTCTCTGACATGTTCAATAGACTTTGTAAGCCAAAGTGTACGTAGTTAACTATCCTAGGCTGTCAACAATAACCCTTTGTCTTTTGATTTAAATTCACCTCTCCCTTAACCATTCTTGCGTTAGATGTTGATTGACATAAGGTTGTTCCAGGAGTTTTCTGTACTTGCAACTATATTTACGCTTTTTCCTCATTTCTTGACTTCTCATCCGATCCTTCACCTTATATTCTTTCTTTTGATTTTTTGGCGCATTCAGTTGCTGGTTTGATTTCCATTCCTGCTTGACACCGATATGCTTCTGCTAAATTAAGCAGGATGTCATCTTAGACTTGTTCTCCTCGTGTTTTAAAACTTTCACTATGTTTGGATCTTGTGAGGTCAGCAGATATGTATGCAGTCCTACGATTGCAGATCTATACATCTAATCAACTTCGAGGAGACCCATACCTCCTTCAGAATGGGGAATATGCCATTTTGGAATACATTGATTTTTATAAATCATTTGATAAGCATGAAACATTTTTCTTGTTTTCCTATCAAGCTGATCCAATACTTTTTGGGGGCAGTCAATCACCCCAAAACTGTAAGTTATTACAGGAAGGGCAAATTTGTTTATAGCTTGTATTTTGTTCTTAGATTTGTCAGTATTAATTTTACTGTTCTAAAATATTCCTTAATAAGTTTTATTCACACTTGCCCATGCTTTATTGGTGATCCTTCATCAATTCTCAAATATTTATACACTACCTCCTGCTCAGGTTCTTTTATATCATATTCTTCTCCCAGACTGACAGTTTCTTGGTGCTGCAGCTTTCCTGCTTTAAATGTTGCTTTTGAACATTTATCAAAACCAAATGACATTCTTATATCATCTGAGAAAGTTTTGACCACTTGCAGTTGTGCTTTCAGTTCCTCATCTGATGAACTATACAGTTTTAAGTTATCCACAAAAAGAATATGAGAAGTCATTAACTTTGTTGCTTTCTGAGAGCCATATAGAAGTCATGACCTAATCTGTTAAGTAGACAGCTTAATGAGTTAAGGGTAAGACAAAAGAGTAGTGGTGACAAGACTCTCATTGGACTAACCCTTTTGAATTTTTATCCCTAGGATAATAATTTGTCCTTTTTCATGGCTTAGTTGCAAAGTGGTTTGCCACTTTCATGTTCATACTGTAATGTAATCGATCAGTATACATTTGTAAGCACTCTTTTATCTATGAATGTGGGATGCTGTCAAATACTTTTTTGTAGTCTATCCATGCCATACTTGGATTCTTCCCCTTTTTACAGCTCTTCACAATGACTTTACTTAACAACAAATGATTCTTTGCTCCATATGACTTTCTTTTGTTACCCTTTTGGTCTATTGCCATGATTGAGTTTTCATCTAAATGACTATAAACTCTGTCTGCATCGATTCCAGTTTATAGTTTATACATCATCAGAAGACAAGCTGTTGGTCTATAGTTTTTAAGTTATCTTGCAGGTTCACTCTTAAAGTGGAGTATCATTTTCCCGTTGTTAACCAGGTTGGCATCTGTTCAGGGTGTGCATATAAATAAACTAAACCACACCAAGTAAAGGAATATCACTTTCACCACATATAGGGCAGAAATCCACACAAAAGCGGGATGAACGATGTTATAAAAGCTTTACTAACATGAAAAAAAATGAAATCAAGTTGGACTGTGTTATATAAATGGGAGAAGTATGTATAGGGTGAATATACTCTTAAAAGGCTGTTTTTGCCAAGGCGCTAGAGAACAGATATTGTTTCATTGTGCTTGATTTTATTGTTTTTTTCATGTTAGTAAAGCTTTTTTTAACATTCATCCTAGTTTTTCATGGATTTCTGGCCTATTTGTGCATATAAATAGTTCTTACTTATGGCTAAATCTTTGTGAAAAATGTTAATAATTTTAGACAGAAGTTAGACATTGCATCTGGGCCTGGGGTTTTCCAGTTAGGAACTTTTCTTAATTTTGTTTCAAATTTTCTGGCTCTTACTTCATCCCATTTCATATCCAGTATATTTGAACTTCTTATTCTTTCTTTTACTTCTTCTGTCTATTCAACATATTTGTTATAGGATTTTCACAGATATTTCCCCAAAATGTCTATTTCTTCTTTTTTTGTGGTGTTTTTATTCCTTGTATCTTGTTTCCCAGTACTCTATAAAACTTTTTTAGATCATCAATAAATTGTTTATTTTGTACCCTTCCTTTATATTTATTTATATATCTTGTGAGTTCATCTGCCTGTGTTGATATATTAAGTTTGCTAGTTGCAATAATTTACTATGAATCTGCAGACCAGTGATCCGCTGTGGTGACTCCTAACAGGAGAAGCCAAAAGACGTTTGCAATAAAATACTATAGATTCTGTTTTGTTTTCATAATGTCTGTTGCTTTATCATAAGTATCTTTCTGAGTATTTTTTGATGATCTGTACTTGTTTCCCTCTTCTGTACTCTTCTAACAGTGACACTTCTTGTCTTAACTGCTTTATAGTTTTCTCTGTTCAGTACTTACCTGATGGCATTTAATTTTTCCTCTTCCTTTCCCTTACTGCCCTGTGTTTTTGTGGTAAGACATAATCTGTTATTAAATTAGCTGCACAGTAATATATCCTTTGACTTCTGTTATGTCTCATGAATTTCAATGAACAGTCTTGATTACTGTGTTCATTTGTTTTATCAATCTTCTAACCTTTTGGGTCTTACTGACTTTCTGTAATCTATTTCTTTCATTGATCTTAATATGTGTATCCATCTCTATTAAATCAGACAACTCTTCCCTTAGATCATTTTCTTCTAAACTACGGGCACATTCTTTGCTGTCCATTTCTTGCAAGCATTCCAGAGAAAGTTTTAGAATATCTTCCCATGACATGTTGTCTTCATCTTTATCCTGTGTCATCCATTGCTCTTTCATATGGAAATTCACTCTCCTATCACTCTATAACATTAACTGCATCCAAGTTGCCACAGTTTCTTGTTCCTTCCCTTGCTGTGCAACTCCAATTGACCTTTTGTACTGGTTTCCTACTGAAGGCTCCAAAACATCTTCATATGGTAACTGATCAGATGCTTCCTGCTCTACTGGTTTCTCCTTAAATTGGGAAGTTGTCATTTTATCATACTGTGGTGTTATCAGAGTTAGATTTTCTACACTATATCCTTCACTTTGCAGGTAATCCATAACTTTAGTTTCTATGTTCTTAACTTCTCCATTACTAATCCTCTTTTCTACATTCCCCCTTTGTTTTCTTATTTTTTGTGTTGTAAAATGTTCCATAACCAGATGCCTTTGTCTGTATTTCTCTTTAAATATCTTTGGTGCTGCTTTTTTACATTGATTAGTTTTGCTGTCTCCTTTGCAGAAATATTGCACCATATTAAATCGCTTTTTCTTTCCCATGTCCATATTTCTTCTTAAGATGTCTCCTGTTCCTCCTGTTTCTCCTTACTTGGGAGACTCATTGTTCCATCGTGCTGTGATATAACCTGTGTTAGACTTTCTAGACTACACTAAATCCTTCACATCACAGGTATTCCATAACTTAAGCTTCTATTTTTTAACTTTGGCTTTACCAGCCTTCTGCTTTACATTTCCCATTTATCATCTTATTTTTTGTATTGTGAAATTTTCTGTGTCTGGGTGCCTTTGCTTATATTTCTCTTTGAATATCTTTGGAGTTGCTTTTTTTGTATTGATTAATTTGGCTTTTTTTTTCTTTGCATAAATATTGTACCATATCAGATTTTTCTTTCTTTTCCACATCCATATTTCCTTTTTATACCTTTTAAAAATATCTACATTTTTGTTCTTTACAATTTTGCACTTCCTCATTCACTTCTTTTTCCAAACAGCCCAAGGTTTCTTGGTCAAAATAATGTTTTTTTTCATGAATATGTTGTATTAATGAGCACAAATTTGCATTTGAAGCTTTTAACGTTTTTTTTTTCTTGTGCAAGTACTTTCTTTCCTCTAATTTGTCTCTTAATATTTTTGTATATCTTCTTTCAGAAAATTATGGGCTTCTTGCATGATAGTAACAATACATAATTTCTTTCTTTCTAATTCTCAGTAGTCTACTCTATCATCTTTATGGCTCTTTTTTGGCCTGTCAGTCTTTTTTGGATTTGTGGACTACTTCTTCTTTCAGCAACGGGGGGTGGGGGGTGGGGGTGGAATCCTCCCTGTAAGCCTGATCTAACCCCATTGTAGGAATGTTTCCATGTCTTTAGGATTCTACACAGTCATTTTTCCACTCCTGGAACCAGTGCACCTACCAGCATTGGGCACTTGTTTATCCCGGGTTGTGCACCCAGCTGTCTTTTTTATTTGTTAACCTACTTCTGTCCATGATATATGCTATATAAAATACAGCCTATATATCAATATCAGCTTTGTGAGATTTTATAAAAACTGGCTCCACCTTGTGAAGGTACTCACCTTGACTTGAGGATGAATTCAGTTCCAGCAATGCTGCTCCCCTTTGCTTGCTGATTTTTTTATCGTCTCTCCATTCATGTTTCTTGTGGGATGAGCTTCCTCTTTAAGTAGCAAACTGAATGTTTAACACCCTGTGCTTCTAGTGGCAACACAACTCCTTTCTTCTTCACATGATCAAACCAGTTAGTTTTCATATGGGCCCTTGCCTTACTCAAATCTCTGTCAGTAGGCATGCTATAGTGGTAGAGTGGGGTATAAACCTCCTGTTATAACTTGCCAAAATAAAAACACTCTTACCTGCTTCTCTGTGTCTGTTCTTGGATAGTATCTTATAGAATCTCCATTCCCTGAGGCTTTATCAAACTATTCCCACTATGAAGACAGAGAACTATAGAACAGTATGTCAGTACTATAAATACAGAGTACTACAGAACAGTACAATGGTACTATATAGACAGAGTACTGTAGAACAGCATGTTGGTACTATAAAGACAGAGTACTGTAGAACAGTACATTGGTACTATGAAGACAGAGTACTATAGAACAGTACATTGGTACTATAAAGATAGAGTACTACAGAACAGTATATTGGTATTATGAAGACAGAGTACTACAGAACAGTACAATGGTACTATATAGACAGAGTACTGTAGAACAGTATGTTGGTACTATAAAGACAGAGTACTGTACAACAGTACATTGGTACTATGAAGACAGAGTACTATAGAACAGTACATTGGTACTATAAAGATAGAGTACTACAGAACAATATATTGGTATTATGAAGACAGAGTACTACAGAACAGTACAATGGTACTATATAGACAGAGTACTGTAGAACAGTATGTTGGTACTATAAAGACAGAGTACTGTAGAACAGTACATTGGTACTATGAAGACAGAGTACTATAGAACAGTACATTGGTACTATAAAGATAGAGTACTACAGAACAGTATATTGGTATTATGAAGACAGAGTACTATAGAACAGTACATTGGTACTATAAAGACAGAGTACTACAGAACAGTACATCAGTACTATGAAGACAGAGTCCTATAGAACAGTACTTGGTACTATAGAGTACTGTAGAACAGTACATTGGTACTATAAAGACAGTGTACTATAGAACAGTACTATAACGACAGAGTACTGGAGAACAGTACATTGGCACTATAAAGACAGAGTACTATAGAATAGTACATTGGTACTATGAAGACAAAGTACTAACAAGAAGTGCAGACTATAAGTTGCTTTACACAAGGGGAGAGTTATGTTCACAGAGGTGAGAATTTAGGAGAAATGATTTCAGAGAGGACGTGAAGGTTTTCAATGGTAGATCTGTATATGTGGGGATAAGAGGTTATTCCAGAGTTTGGAGACATAATTATAGCATAGGGAAATTCAGAATGAGTGATTTATTTTTTTGGGTACAGATGAGGTGTTTGTCACTGGAACAAATGTCTCTGTGGGTGAGTACCACTGTAGCAATGTACTTAGAGATGGACATTAGTCAGCATGGTAGAGGATAAAGATGGACATTGGTCAGCACAGTAGAGGATTTTGTATGCTGCTTTCACCTGGAAGTAGATTAGGTAGTTTGGAAGTTCCATTTATTGAAATTGTCTGAAAACAGAGCAGTGGTGAGTTTTGTTGGGGTAGTTAGCAGAAGCAATATAGTGAGTTATTCTTTTTACATTGTTTTAAATTTTTAAATAGAGTGAAATGATGGTTAGTAAAGATTGGAGCAGTGTAAAGATGTTTTTGTAGTAGGTATGCTGCTGCAGTTGCTCTACAACTCAATTATGTCAAATACAGCTTTGCTCTGTATAAGAGGCATACATTTTGGTATGTTTTCATGATGGCTTATTGAAAGTGCATATTAATTTTTCATTCAAGCTCTTGTCTACAATGACACCTATGTGTTTAGTGTGGGGGACTACGTCTAACTTGGTATTGTTGAATGAGGTAATGGTGAAGATGTTTTTAAAACCAATGTAAGTTTTGAAGTGAATACCTTCCGTTTAGTTTTTTTGGGGTTAGCTAGAGATGAGAACTGGAGCCATTTTTCTGTGGCAGTAAAGGTGAGCTGGGTTCTGGTTTGTAATTGAGATGTGGAGTTTGCAGATAAGAGATGAGTCATCACCATATATGGCTAGATGCCATCACTGGATCATTTATAAATATATGAGATACTCCTACTGTTACATGAAAGTACATGGAAATTGAGCCTTGCCATCTGACACATTGTTATGTCAGAGATGAATGGGACAGACCAAGCTGAGAAAACATGTGTAGTAGTTTTAGGTGGGAGACACTGGTGAATGCCTTAGGTAGGTCTTAAAAATACTGAGGCTATTTGATCTCCTTTACTTCTGAGCTGATCTGTTGTATTTAAGAATGCTAGCAGAGCTGTATCTGAGCTATGACAAGCTCAGAAACCATGTTGTGTTGAAGAGTGTAAATTAATGTTGGTGAGGTATTCAAGTGCTTGAGGGTGGAAGCATTTTTAGATGGGGAGGGAGCTTAGCCCTGAAGGTGGATAGGTTAGTGGAGCTGTCACTTTTATGCAATGGAAATATTATTATTTTCCATATACTGGGGACATATAGCTCTTCAATTGATGTACTCAGTAATATTCACTCTGGGAATGCTAGATCATCATCTACCATTTCTAAATATTTAGTGTGTACATTGTCTGGTGCACGGGAAGCTGTTTTTTGTTTTAGGAGATACTTTTTGATAATGCTGGCAAGGACAAGTTTGAATGAGAAGGTGTTAATTGGATAAGGAATTTGTAGGTGAGACAGTATGCTAGTCTAATTATTGGATTTTATTGTAGAAATAACCCCATTAATGACATGGTGGTTAAAACAATAAGTGATATTATATTCAACCTCACTTGGCATTGATTTGGTTGGGATGTTTCCTCAAGTTTAAGAAGACATTCGCAAAACCATTTTGAAGTATTGCATTTCTCTGTTATTGCTTACATTTCTGTAATTTTTGTTTGTGAAATGTTTTGTATTTCACCTGGGCTGAGCCTGAAATTGGTCGATATTGATAAGTGCACTACCCCAGTAAACAGATATAAATAAATAAACTTAGTTGAGACTGTTGTAGATTTAGGTAGTAGTTTTTTTTTTCTGTTGGATTTTGATTTATTGATTAAGCAGTGATAGATTGTAAAGTTAATGTGTGTTCTGTTTATCAAGAGACATGGTACTAGATTGACTTTTAACCTTTTTTTATCTTATTGGTGCCTGTTGGTTTAATATGCTTAGGGAAATGTTACTGAATGTGGTAGCATCCTTACCAAGGAGTTGTAGAATATTTTGTTCCACTGTTTTAGTGTAGTTATGAAACTGTTGATGTTGAATTTGGGGAAATTTCTGACTAGGTTATAGTGTGAAGGTTTCGGGTGCTTTTACTGTAGTATCAGGCTGCATATATGGGATGTTGGTCATTGTGGGAATCAGGTAGGATACGACTTGAGTAATTTCTTTAAGGTATGTGGTTAGTATCCAGTCAATAGTACTCTTCATATTAGCACTCATATTTTATCCTGTTAGGGTACTGATGTGTTGAGTAAATCCAGAGAGATTAATAAAGAGAAGCCTGAAACTGCTGCTGTAGGAGGGGACCAGTTTACAATCACATCTCTTACTGTAGTGGTTTCTTGTGTTATGGTTTTCTTAGCTCAGAATAATAACTCATCAATAATGTCTATATTTTGTGGATATTTAGGGTAGTAGATGTCTATGATACATAATGATCTGTGCTTGTTCAGTTTTAGTGTGGATGCTATCATTTTGGCATTTGTGAACTGGGATGCAGATTTTGGGTGCACTGATAGTGCCAATTTGTTAAGGTCTATAATTTGCACACCACCTGATTTCTTGGTTTTATGTCAAATCATATAATGTTATAGCCTTTGGGTAAAAGTTGCTTACCCCCTATTTCAGGTTTAAGCCAAGTTTCTGTTATTATAAGGATGTCAGAATACTAAAGTGTTGTCTAGGAGTGAAAGTCAGGAAATTTGTTGCAAGTACTCCTAAAATTAATATGATATAGCTGAAGTCTTGTAGTAATGCTAGTGTGTTGGACATGTAATGCTGGATTATTGTTGGTTGCAAGGTTTGCAGCACTTGTAGGGCAAGAATTTAGATGGGTGCTACAATGAGTTTAATTCAGGTATGATTTAAGGATGTAGCAAGCCACAGAATGCCTCTTAGTTTTGACCTATAATCTATGTTTGGGTATAAGGCTGGAGGTTTATTCAGTCTGTAGTTAATTTTAAATAGTGAATGTAGATTATATTAATGAAGTCTGAGGTGATGGAGAAAGAGTTTATATTGATATTTAGGTAAGGGATATATTACTTTAAGAGTGGGAATCTATCACAGCAGAGTGGGTGTTCATATGATGATGTGGGCAAGCAAAGAAAGGGGGAGTGTGATAAAGAGATAAGACAGCATAAAGATGTGCTTAGAAGCTGACTGGAGGATAAATGTGATAGAAAGTTGGTTAGTGGCAAACCGAGTGATGCAGGTGTTCTACTGTGTGTATTACATTCTGACGGTGGCACTGATGTGACAACTTTTCTGGTACTGAAATAAAACAAAGATGAATATATTAAGGAGCTGAAATGAAGGGAGGAGATGAATGAATGGGTAAATGAGCTAACAGGCTGAGAGATGTTTGGAGGGGAGGAATTTCTTAGTTGGAAAGCTTGAGAGAAAAAGTGATGTGTCTATGGAGGGAATGGATGGTTAAGAGGTGGGGGATATTGTTAGCTGTAGTGCTGATTGCAGAACTGGGAATATGGCAAATGGCTACTGATGTATAAAAGTAAAGGGTGATGGGTGGAAATTTTGTTTAGGATGGGGTAGGGAAGTGAAACAGAGCTTACTCCTTTGTTCAGGTACAGATTCATTCTACAATTAGTAACAGGTGCATTTTTTTTTATATTTCTCTAAGTCTTTTGGGTTTCTAATACCATGACGGGAATGGACCCCATTCCTAAATCAAAGTATGATTAAAGTTCATGAAATTAGTATTGTTTCAATCTGTGATGTCAGCCAGTAGTGCTCTTCCAGCACCCACAGTATGCCCAGTAATGACTCCTTCTGTAATTCGTATGGAGTTGCATGGATTGGTAACATATCTAAATATGATTGTAAATTCTTTTTTATAAGACCCGTTGCTCCTATTACTATTGGAACTGTCTGGGTATCTTTCTTCCACATTGTTCTCATTTCTGCCTACAGATGCTGATATTTTATGACTTTGTGTCTCTCTGTATGCAAGACACTGTAGTTACTGGGTGTGGCAATTTCAATGATCAATTCTACTCTTGTCTTCTTCTCTTGGACCACTATACCCGGTTTTCTAGCATTTATCTTTTGAACTGTTGGTAATGGATGATCCCATGTGACTTCTTCATTTTCTATGATGATTTGTGGCTCATGTTTCCAGTGTTTTTGACCACTTCAATACCATAATGTTTGCACAATCCCCAGTGCAACAGTCTCGCCACATTATTATGCCTTTCAGTATACAGTCCTTCTGCCATTAGTATGTCGCAACCAGCAACGAGGCCTGCAACTGTTTCCAATTCTGTTTTACAAAACCTGCAATTGCCTGTTTATCCCACATGTTCAATAGACTTTATAAACCAACGTGTACGTAGCCCACTATCTTGGGCCACTAATATTAACCTTTCATCTGTTGGTTTGAATTCACCTCTACGTAACCATTCCTGTGTGTATTTCCTGATCAACATGAGGTTCCACCAGAAGTTTTCTATACTTATAAATATATTTATGCTTTCTCTACATTTCCTGCCTTCTCATCTGATCCTTCACCTTATATTATATATTATTTCTTTTGTTTTTTGGCACATTCAGTTGCTGCCTGATTTTTATCTACTTCTGGTTTGATTTCCAGTCCTGCTTGATGCCGATAAGCCTCTGCTAGATTAAGCAGAGAAGTCATCTTAGATTTATTCTCCTCATGTTTTAAAACTTTCACTACATTTGGGTCTTGTGAGGTCAGCAGATATGTGTGGAGTCCCACAATTGCAGATCTGTACATATAATCAGTTTCAATGAGGTCCATCCCTCCTTCGGAATGGGGAATATATAATCTTGGTATGCACTGATTTTTATAAATCATTTGGTGAGCATGACACATCCTTCTTGTTTTCTTATCTAATCTATCTAACACATTTTGGGGCCAGTCAATCACTCCAAAACTGTAAGTTAGGACAGGAAGAGCAAATTGGTTTATAGCTTGGATTTTGTTCCCAGATGTCAGTGCTGTTTTTAGGATTAATTTAAGTCTTCTGAAGTATTTCTTACTAAGTTTTATTCACATTTGTTCATGTTTTATTGTTGATCCTTAATCAGTTCCCAAATATTTATACACTCCTTCTTGGTCAAGTTTTTTTATATCACATTCTTGTCACAAACTGATGTTTTACTGGTGTTGCAGTTTTCCTGGTTTAAAGGTTGCTTTTGCACATTTATCAAGACCAAATGACATTCTTATATCATCTGAAAAAGTTTTGACAACTTGCAGTTGCACTTTAAGTTCCCCATCTCATGAGCTATACAGTTTTAAATCATTGACAAAGAGAAGGTGAGAAGTCTTTACACTTGGTTGTTTTCTAGGAGCCAGATTATAAGCTGTTGAATAAACAACTTAATGGATTAAGGGCAAGACATGATAGTAACAGTGACAGAGAGGCACCCTGGAATATCCCCTTTGAATTTTTATCTCTGGGAATAACAATTTGTCCTTTATCATGGCTTAATTAAGTTGTCTGCCACTGTTTCATGGTCACTATAATGATCAATGTGGGGTGTATCTTTTTAAGCCCTCTTTTATCCATGAATGAGGGATACTATCAAATGCTTTTTTGTAGTCAGTCCATGCCATACTTAGATTCTTCCCCTTTTTACAGGTCTCCACTATGACTTTATTTAAGAACAAGTGATCCTTTGTTCCATATGACTTTCTTTTATTGCCCTTTTGCTCTACTGCCATAACTGAGTTTTCTTGTAAATGACTATAAACTCTGTCGGCATCAATTCCCGTGTATAGTTTATACATCATTGGAAGGCAAGATATTGGTCTATAATTTTTGGGGTAGCTTTCAGGTTCACTCTTAAGTAGGAGCATTGTATTTCCTGTTGTTAGCCAGGTTGGTGTCTGTTCTGGGTGTGCATATAAATAATTCTTACTCATGGCTAAATCTTTGTGCAAAGATGTTAATACTTTTAACCAGAAGTTAGGTACTGCATCTGGCCCTGGGGTTTTCCAGTTAGAGGCTTTTCTTAACTTTGTTTCAATCTCTCTAGCTGTTACTTCATCCAATTTCATATCCTGTACCTTTAAACTTCTTATTCTTTCTTTTACTTCTTTTCTCCATTTAGCATCTTTGTTATGTTCCACAGGATCTTCATAGATACTTCTCCAAAATGTATCTATTTCTTTTTTTTAGCGATCTTTCAATTCTTTTTACCTTATTTCCCAGTTCTCTAAAAAACCTTTTTGGGTCATCAATAAATTGCTTATTTTGCACTTTTCCTTTATATTTATCTTTGTCCCCTGGATTCACTATACCTCTGTGCAGGACTAGCTTAGTCCTGACCTGCACGGAGGCAGCCGTTTAGGAGCAGGATGGCAGTGCGCCATACATAGTAATGAGGCGTGCTGCCTGAGCTCCTAATCTGACACGGAGTATGTAAGAGTGCAGAGGGCGTGTCTGAGTGCAGAGCTCTCAGAATATACACATCCCCACAATGAAGACCAGCAGAAAGGGGAAGAAATGAGTGAAACCACTCACAGGTGTCCGCATACCCCCACCAACATTCCCCCTCATGTACAACAGAAAGTAAATAAAAATAAAATGAACAAACCTTATTTTTTATTTTTTTAAAAATCCGATTAAAGCTAACCGTAGGTGCGTGGGTGTGCCCATCTCTTAGCTACGGTTAATGCAGCTTAAATGGCTGAAGAGGATAACAAGGAAGATATATGCAAATAAAACAGCATAGCAATAGTGTAGTGGGCAGAGCATTCGCCTTATGAGCAGGCATTCCTGGTTTGAGTCCCACTGCAACACATCCCATTTTCCATGGCAAAGCACATTATGATTAACATTTATGTTGCATAACCCACTAAATAACATATTTTTATGAACTGGAGTACTGCAGTAAATGCACAAGTGAGGTGTCAGTGTCATAATGAATAAAGCACTAGTAAGCAGGTTTATGCACCAATAAGCAGCAGTAAGCATATTTAAGCACTAGTAAGCGAGTTGAACCCTGTTAGCATAGTGGTAAGCAATGCCTACACTTGTTAAGCAATTCTAAAGCTAACTCTCTGTAAGCAGATGTAACAGCTGGTTAGCAGTGTTTACCGTCACGCAAACCCGTGCAAACCCACTTACCAATGCTCAAAAGTGCCTTAATCACTCTGCATTCAATGGCCATTGTTCTGCCCATCAACAAACTAAACAGTCATGCAGGTCTCTAACCCAGGACCCCATACACTATAGTCACAGCAGTTAACCACCAAGCCATCACAGAAGCACAGAAGAATGCGGTATCAGCAAACAAGTCTTCACCATAGTAAAAGTAAACTGAACCTGTGAAAGGACTCAGTATACAGACATATGTGCCTTAACCCACTACATAACATAAATATGTGAACAGGAGTACAGCAGTAAAGCTAGAGGTCAACTGTAATAATTAATAGAGTGTTGAAGTCCCCAGTAAAACACAAGGACCCCGTACAGTGTACGTACACATGAATCATGGATACCAGGCATACATATAAGGTGTAATGAATAATAACTCAATGCAAAAAAGGAATTATAATGCAAAGTTTAATGTAAACAATGCTAAGCATTGCACAGGCCAGCTTAGGAGGTGTAAGCAATGTGTAGGCCAGCTAACTCAATGTGCCCAGTGTTATTCCCCTTTAAACAATGCCAACCCTAGGTAAGCAGGTTTGCCCATAGCCTAGCCATTTCAAAACCGGCCAATGACGGACAAGTGCAGGAAATTGACCTTACTTAAACCCAAGAGGTGGGAATACATCTCATAACTGGTTGTAGCTTCCCCTTGCAGGCACAATGGCAGTAAGGGGAAAAGGTGTGGGCTTTCGAGCACAGCGCTGGTGCATCCAGGAGTCTAAGGTCATGGCAGGATGCCTTGTCAAAAACCATGATCAGAGACAGCTGCAGGGCCAGTACCAGGGCTCCCAATATAAGGCGGAGGCCTGGAACCGTCTCGCCCATGACCTCACCAGTGCCACTGGCATACCCCAAACTGGTGAGCAGATCAGGCATCTCTATGTTGACTTAAAGCGGCGTAAGGGAGACCTCTTGGAGGAGTTGATCCAAGAGGCTATAGTGGCAGGGGATGTTCCAGTTGTGTGTAAGTATCACCCCACTATGTGTGTAATAATTGCCATCTCAGGTATATCATGGATAGGTATGGCTAAATATTCCTCTTATGTCCCCCACAGCTGTAATAGAGCGGGATGTGAACCAGGAGGCCCACATCACTTGCCTGGTGAGGTTGCAATGCGAGGCAGGTCAGTAATATTCATGCATTTACTATCATAGCAAATAAAACTAAAAGCAGTAGTAAATTAATTGCCAGTATAAAACCTGTATAGTTCAAGGTAAGTACTGCATACACTAGAGAATATGGCAGGAAGAGTCTCATATAGTTTGTATGCATAACATCAACCCGGAATCTGGGAGTATGTGTAGAAAAAGTTAGTTAGTATTAACAAACATTCCCTCCACAGAGAGCCTGACAATAAAGGTCTAACTGCTGAACTGCATGCAATCATGTAATAGTACTGCTGTATTAAGCACTGTTACCCACACTGTGCACCATAAATTGAAAGTGTAGAAATGCCTGTATATGACAGGTGTGATCCCCAGAGGCCATTTAGTACAACTGAGAGACACATAGAAAACAGGGAAAATGTGGACAACAAAACCCGAACAGCACATGCAACTGAGATGTGAACTGTTGTTTTTTAGCACACACAGCCATGGTTCGAATCATGCCAGTGGTAGTACTCTGCATACAGAATCATATCCCACAACTGTACAGATATGTCCAGAATGTCCAGTAAAGTGGCTCATATCTGTTGCCTATCAGCTGCTCCCCTGGAAAATCAGTGGGATGATCTCAGATGTATAGGCAGCAAACAGGAAATACAACTGATTGACACACATCTATGAGAACAAAGCTGGCACACTGGCAACTCACCAATACCTTATGAGATTAAGGAGCCACGTATGTCCCATTTACATTCCAACTTGTCAAGCTGTGGTCAGAGTGTGTACAGTAACAGAGTGAGATGTATGTGCATAATAGTAATGTGGAATCTGGTACTGTGTGTGGGAACATTCAGGTGGTGCTAATAAACATTTCTCCCACACGTTTGTCTGATACCAACACTGTGCCCAGAAATACAAGAATGATACCCAGTACTGGTACAGTTTACATTGGCATTTTATGGCAGTGCGACTGATGCAGTTGCTCTGAATAATGAGGTATTACAAATCACTGTCACCCACACTGTCCCACAGCATATAACTGTCTAGGAAATCTGTATAAGAGTGTTGTAATACAAGGTCAGAATGCAAAAGCACAGGGGATTAATAAGTCAGAAAGCAGATAGGAGATATACAGCAATATCTATATAGCAGACACAACTGTGAAGGGCAGTGTTTGAGTTGTAAAAGACACAGCCATGGTCTGAATCTTGGGCGTGGATGTAGGCTGCATACAAAATCATACCCTACAACTGTACAGATGAGGCCAGAATGTCCAGTATATAGGCCCATATCTGCTGCCTGTCCCCCTGGTAAGTCTGTGGGATGATCCCAGATGTTTAGCCAGCAAACAGGGAATGCAAGTGATTGTCAGAAACCTGTGAGAACAAACCTGTCACTGAAGCAACCCCGAAACTGTTAGGAAAGTAATATTTCAAGTATGTCCTATCTACACTCCCATGTTGTCAAGCTGTGACCAGAATGTGTACAGTAAAAGAGTGAGATGTATGTGCATAATACTAATATGTAATCTGGAAGTTTGTGTGGCAACAGTCAGGTAGTGCTAACAACATTGCTCCCACAGGTACATTAGATACAAACACTGTGCTGAGAAATACAGACCATTATAACCTGTACTGGTACTGTTCACTCTGGTATTGTAGGGAATTGTGAGTGTTGCAGTTTCTCTGAATAATAAAGCATCACTGATCACTGTCACCCACACTGTGCTACATAATATAACTGTGTAGGAAAGCATGTATATGTGTGTGTCAGGTCACTAAAGGTGGAAGAGGGCAATATTTTAGATATGTCTCAGCACACCAGCATGTGGTCAACACATGGCTAGAGTCTGTGCAGAAAGAGTTGGATAGCTATGTGCACAACATCAACCCGGAATCTGGGAGTATGTGTAGAAAAAGTTAATTAGTATTAACAAACATTCCCTCCACAGGTATACCAAGTAAGAGGTGTATACTGCAGGTAAAACCAGTTCATGTGTAATGATGAAGACAGCCATATCACTGTCCTAATTAAGGATATAGGGCAGTGTAGCAAGACTTGTAAGGTACAGATAACAGCACTAACTAGGGATGTAATGTGAACTACAGGAATATACTAGTTGTTAATTGACATCTTTCTCTCCCCCCACCATATCTCCAACAATAATCAACATACCCACCCCAACTGGTATGTAATGACACCTATATTCTGATACTGTTGAATTGTTTGATAAATATTTTAATGGTTCCCATGCATGTGCTATATTGAATTATTCCAACATTGGTGGCATGGTGCCATCAATGTACCTGCATGCTGTTCTTATTACCACTGTGGTCCCATATATGCATGTGTTCTGTTTGCTATGCAACTGTTCCATATCTGGAGTCTGGGTTAATGGGAATATAGATGCATGCTTTTATACCTAACCATGGAATGTGTTGACTATTACTAACCCAATATGATGATGAAATCTAAACACTATAGCATGCTTGGGATGGCCGGTCCCAGCGGACCCACCTGTCCCACCTCAGCTGACCGTGGCACCGGGCACCAGCATGTCTGGGGCCCAACACAGGACCTCCCTGTCTGTTGGTCCTGCACCACCTTTGGGTGGAACTGCCTCAGGGGATGGGGCTCGACCCCCCTGGAGTGGGTGTGGACAGGCACCTGTCACCCATCGCCAGGTGGGGGCCATGGTATGTAGAGAGATCAACCAGCAGTTTGGTGATCTTCTATGTTAGCTCGAGGGCCATGTGTTGTGATTAGAGAGTCAGCCTGGCTCTGTGACTCAGCTCCCAGCACAGCCACCTTCGGGGCTGTGAAGGTGCAGTGATGACTGCCCATGGATAGGGACCTCAGTCTCACTGTTTCCACTAGGGAGTCATGTGCTTCCAATTTCCCAACACCCCTCCCCATCAAGGTGTTTACCCCCACGTGTGTCATATACTGCACCTGTATGTGTCTTGTTTGTCTTGTCTGTTAACCTACCCAACCTACCTCCCCAAATATACCTACTACCCCTCCCCAACATACCACTCTCACCTGAAAAAAAAGGGCAATCTGTTCCCACAAAAAAATCTTGCCGCATACATAGCTGTCCATTTCACACACATGTCCACTGGACACATGTAATCCAGTCTAATTGGCATCACAAATTATTTATGTTGTCCTCACCCCCTCCCAGGGGTTTGAATGTCCAAATCAACCTCCAAATTCAGTGTATATGCACAGCTGTTGTTGTAGAAGAAATGGACAGCTATGGACCTTCCCTACACCCCTCCTACACATCCCTGGCTATTTTCCCTACTGTCTTTCCATCTTTGTGCCCCTTTTTTCTCCACTTTCCTATCAACCCCTTTTTCTTTTCTTTTAAAGAAAATAAAGCAGGGGTAAGCGGGAGTAAGCACTTTTAAGCAGCAGTAAGCAGGTTTAAGTCTGTTTGCATGGGGGTAAGTAATGCCTACACAGGTTAAGCAATTTAGAAGTTAACTGAATATAAGAAACTATAACCGGATGTTAGCAGTGCTTAGCTCTGCGCAAACACACGCAAACCCACTTACAACTGCTCAAAAGTGCCTTAATTACTGTGTATCCAACGGACCTTGTTCTGCCCAGCAACAAAAGAAACAACCTCTGCAAGGCTCGAACCCAGGACTCTGCACACCATAGACAGTGATTTACCACTAAGCCATGTCAGATATACATAACCCTGATGTATTCACAAACATATCATCCAGCCCAGTCATTCAACAGTACAGAGAATGTATTCCAACATTTAGATGTATGTGTGTGTGTGTAAATATATTAATATCTAAACAGATACAACATATCTATCTATATATATATATATATATATATATATATATATATATGAATATATACATATATATAAATATACATGAACATATTTACATGCAAATGCCTACATCTATAGATATAACATCTACATATCTAAATATATACAAGTTACATATATGTAAGCATATATATATATATATATATATATATATATATATATATATATATATATATATATATATAGGTATATACGGACATAGTTTTTTTTATATATATGTGTGTATATATATATATATATATATATATATATATATATATATATATATATATATATATATATATATATAGGAATGTATGGACATACATCTATAGATAACAATGGGAAAATAACTAAAACATATTTGTCCACATGCATCGTTAATGGGATTGAGAGGCCACAAACAATATACGTCTTGTACGAATAGGTATAACCCCCTCCCCCCACAGCCAAACATGTCCGCCCTGCAATACACTACCAAGTGTTGCTGATACCATGACCAGGACCTGACATGACATGGGCACAAGATGTTAACAGTACTACATCCCACCTGTATGATGTCAGGCTGGTATTGGTAACATATCATGCAGTACAGTCTGGCTCCCATAGGAAATGTACAATGTGGAAGCTATCAACATCCCCAGGATACATATACACAGGCACATATATGCAGATACAGATATATATATATATATATATATATATATATATATATATATATATATATACACACACACACACACACACACACACACACACACACACACACACATATATATATATATATATGTGTGTGTGTGTGTGTGTGTGTGTGTCACTACACATACACACGCAGAGATATGTACAGTAAGATAAATATGTAGAAGGTGCACACAATATGGAACAGCCACTATGCCTACTGTTAACACCTTAAAAACTGGACACTGTATGAGCCACCCATACAAAAGACAATCATTGCCTGCAACATATACCCACAGAGAGGTCATAGGAAATAACACCACACACAGGTTTGCATGAATGGAAAACCTTTATTTGTGTACTATTACAGTTTTATTTGCCATGTCATATAGCTGTTCAGACACTGACATCCATATAAACAGAGTAATGCAACTGTGAAACAGTTATATTAAAACAGTAGTCTGGAAAGGTTCACAACTGTTGCTGTCCAGGCCAAGCCCTTAAAATAGTACAATAGCAAAGACAGACTGGGCAACCGGATACCAAACAATCAACAGTAAGTAATGCAGGTGTATAGTTCAGCAGCCTCTAGCTACACTCTGTACACAATCACTAGGTGGTAAAGACTTCAGCTGACACAATGGGATGTAACTTTTACATAACAAGGCATAACTGACTCCATCACAAGCACACTGACAAACAGAACAGTCTGTATGGCAGGAGGCAGTAGGTCTGCATTAACCCAATTTTATGTAACTAATGCAAATATAGGTAAATTGTATGGTACTGTACATCCAGATACCTTAAGGCAGCTTACCCCTGATACCCCCACATTCTGTAACAGCCTAGGTTATTTATGGTGCATCCCCCCTCCTAGACTCAATAATACGGGACTATATACCACTGTTACATACACTGGTCTCTCAAGTGCATACAGGCACACATTTATTGTGTAGGTGAACCCCACACATATATGGCCCCAGCCCCACTGTATGTGTGGAGAATAAAACAACAGTGGACTGAGGGCAGGAATGGTAGTATGATATACTCACAGCCCACTACAGAACACTCCCTGGCAGCATGTCATATGTGCAAAGCTTGGTATGTAGATGAAGAACAGAGGCTGGAACATAGGCCCATATGTGGAAAACTATTGCCATACACTAAGCAAGTCACTGGTGTTACAGGATAGTCTTCAGCATACCCTTAGTCAGGGATTTGAGGTTTGAAACATAAATAGATGTAGCCATGTACTGATAGCACTCAACACACACACTGCCAGTGAAATATCTGACACAGGACCTGTGTGGTGGACAGACAAAACTTGATAAGCACACCTCTGGCCATCAAGAGGATAGGCCCACAGTTGAGAGCTATGCAGACAGACTACATTCCAAGGTAAACTAGTATGTACACACAAACCCTGTAACACCAGTACTATACAAAGCATAACACAACTCTACTCACACTCTGTCTGTAGTTCTGGAACCTCCTACAAATATGTAGCTGGCCTGAGTGTGCACATTCTCCTGTAAGAGGTATTGCTACCTGCTGTCTGTAACACTAATGCCCACACACAGGAAGGATGTCCATCACATAGGAAAGGTAAAGGGACCACGTCCACATGATGTAGGGATTTATAGTAGGTGGTTGCCATGACAGTGGTAATTGGAAGTACTACACAGCAAGCTGCATGCAATTAGCAAGTGGAGGACACTGATTGGTGCAGAGGCCATCACCTGATCATGTGCATCACCTACTAAAGCCATGCTGTAATCTATTCAAAGCAGCTCAATCCATTTACTAGAGAGAGAGAGAGAGAGAGAGAGAGAGAGAGAGAGAGAGAGAGAGAGAAACAAAAGAGAAAGAAAGACAAAAGACTTCAAAATAAAAAAGCCCAAGGTGAAGAAAGGCATTTAGCCAGCATTCATTCATCAAGACATCATTCTCACAACAGGTATGTGAAATATATATATGTAATAGAATGTAGTACTTGGTCCATAATAATGGGATAGATGATGTGGAATGAGTTATATGTGCCATCAGGTGTTGTTGTGATGATGTTCATCTGAACAACTGCTATGGACAATTGTGTATGTCCCTGTGGGTAGTGGGCCATAGCCGTCAACTGTGCAGGTCAGCACTGACTGACAAGATGTAAGCCATCATACTGTGTACTGTGTAATGGGAAGTATGTATATTACATGGCCAACAGCTGGTGGTGGAAGTAATGCCATTATGATGGACATGTGGAACCCATGGCCCACCACTGGCTGGATACTCAGGTTAATCTGTAATGTAGCATGCCAGAATGACATAGGTGTGTAATAGGGTTACCTGCAATTGGGTCCTACATATACCCCCCCATGTCAGGCTGTGTCCATATTTGGCACCTGTCTGTGTTGTAGCAAGGCAGAACAGTGCGGTTGTGCAGGAAGGTGTTGTGAGATTGCGGATCTGATGTCTGAATGTACCCCACATATAGGTATGCATATGTGAACATATGTCACATAAATAATATATAAATATATATATATGTATATCAGCATGTGTGTCCACAAATATACAGATACCCATGTGTACACATATATATGTGCACATATATACATCACATATATCTACCTATATGCACATGTCTACATATATACAAACACACACACAAACATATATGTATGTAAAGACATGCCCCCTATATTACTACCACAGTGATGTGTGCTATGTGCGAGGCACCAGCATACATAGCAATACACACAGATATCTACAGCTGGCAGTGTGTGCAACATGGACGGGTATGTCACATGTTAGTTCCCTTGTTGGGACCACATTGCCCTCGTCTGTGAAGTATGCAATGGAAATATGGGGAAGTATGGCAGGTACACTTGTGGAGGTGGTCAGGATTGGTAGATATAGAGGACAGTCTACAGGGAAGGTATGTAACATGTGGTGGTTAAACACCCTGGATGGTGTGTGTGGTCTGTGATATGGATGCCCCATGGGCCCCAATATGGGCACAATGGGAACAAGCCTCCCACCCACTGCCACTCACAACAGCAGTCCACTTCCTGAAGATGCCTGGTCTGAGGCTGAGCAGGAGGAGCATGTTGGCCCTGTGAATATGTACTGTGTGCCACAGACTGATGTAGCACATGCCACATGTGTCTGTGGAGCCCGGTATGGACAGATCCTAGACCTGACCTCAGGGAACAGGAACATGTCTGTGTGTGCCCCAAGGAGGGGGGGGGGACAACATCCCCTGGGTGGTTCTACCTGATGGTATTGCTGAACCAGTACATGAGGAGGCCCCAGGTTGGGACACACATGTAATGTGGCCTGGTATCATGGACAGATGGGTTAGTAGAGGTGGATCTGCTGGCCAATAGAACATATACATGATATTGCGTCACTGTTATAGAACATATGTTGGTAGTAATAGTCTACACAATCCCGGTACATGTCTAACAGCATGCATAGATATCCCCAATAACACAGAATGTCAGATGTGGAGCAATCCCAAAGCATCCATACCACCTGCATATATGGAACCATAGTGGCTCTGACAATGGCATGCAGGTGAATAGTCTGTAACAGGCCAGCAATAGTGTCCACAAAGGGGACATGGCTACAATCACATAGCAGAAAGTGTGGTACAATACAATATCTGTCCCACTGGTAGGTAAGCTGTAGCCATACCTAATGATATGTGTGTACAGTTTTTTGAAGCTGATATGGTGGGGGGTGACAGAGATGTGTATTACGAACTGTGGTAACCTTGCTGTATGAGATGCCCAGACCTGTTCCCATTTTTATGTCTTTCAGCCAAGATGACACATGCAAGATTGCCCACCTATTCCCAAGCAGAGAATGATGTGGTGATATCACACTTGATCCAGAACTATCCAGTGCTGTTTGGCAGGGCCGCACATGAGCAGCAGGTTCAGACCACCCCGTGAAAGGGTCAATGATGTCGGACTGCACAACTGCAGTTATGAGCAAGTCCGGCATCATTGTACTGACCTGCTTTGCAATGCCTGTCGGCATGCTGCTGCAGTCCGGGGGGAATCATCTCACCATGGGGGGGCATGCCATCCATCTCCCCTGACATGTGTGGAGGAGCTTCTGGCCAGCCTTGTGGCACCTGTCCATCTGGACAGCCATCAACCAATGGACTCCTTTGTGGAGGTGGGTGTCACCCACACACTGGCTGAGGATCATGCAGGTAAGGACACAGGGCACATCAGTGGACCACTGTTGTGTATACATTTGTATTGGTACAGGTAGATCATGCATATCTGAAATGTCATAGATATATTATGTTGCTGCATTGTAGTGATAAACAGATGTCCACATGTGGCAGCATTGTGGGAATGTACCGTTGATGTATTGTAATACTGCACTGATATCTGTGCAGTAACTGAAAGCTGGTTCAAGGCTCCAGAGAGCACCCCTGCAATACCAGGCTACAACTCTTGCCACACTTTTCGGCCACCAAACCAGGACCAAAACACTAAAGGTGGAGGAGTGTCAATATTCATCTAGGATATTTACACCACCAGGCTAGTTGCCCAACACAATGCGTCTGAAATTCTCCAGGTGCAACTTACACTAGGTAAGACTAAAATCCAAATTTTAGCTTGCTACAGATTCCCCACCATGCCCCAAGATTCTCACTACACCTTTCTAAACATACTGAAAAATATTAAGATAGAACGAAACACCCTAATACTGGGTGATTTTAACTACCCTGCCATTAACTGGAAAACTACTCGTGTACCAACACCTTTGCCCAACAGTTCTTGGAATTCATAAATTCCAACACCCTGGATCAACTAATCCATAGTCCCACCAGAGGCTCCAATATCCTAGACCTGGTCATTACCAACATGGGAAATCGATGCTCCACACCTATGGTCACCCCCTCATTAGTCAGGTCTGACCATAAGCTAATCTCCCTTAACATCCACATCCCACCCCCACCCCCCAGTAAGGAAACCTCCATAAAAAACATCTCCGAAGCCAACTTCATGCCAGTCAAGTCAGAAGTGACAAACTTCATGACACCCATGCAGACAGGAACTGAAAGTTCAACTTCTGAATCCTACACTAAGGCCCTGTACGACCACATCCACTCATGCATGAATCGTGCCATCCCAAATAGAACCAAGATGCTCTCATCCAAAAAAAGAAGCCAATCTGGTGGTCCCCTGCCATAAACAAACTTTACAACAAAAGGAAGAAACTGTTGCAGAAAAGAGGAAAATCCCAGGATGCAAAAAACTCCCTTACCAGCCTCAGTAAGAAATTGAGATCCCTCATAAAATCCTCCAAAACTAGTTACAAAAATAAAATTGCCAAAGATTCCAAAGACAACCACAAGGCATTTTATAACTATGTCAAGAATCTAAATGGCAATGCTATATCTGCTCTGAGCTAAAACAGAATGGCATTAAATATACTGATCCCAAGGATATTGCCAATATCCTGGCAGATCGATTCAGTGCCAACTTCACCCCCCTCACCCCTAAATGGCCCATCTCAATACCGGAAGATTGCCAAATTCTGGTAATAATGGCCACACAGGTAAAAAAACGCACTCTCCAAAGCTAAGAATATAGCATCCATGGGACCAGATGACATCCCAGGCTGTGTACTACATGAATTACAATATGAACTGGCACCTCACCTAAGTGTCATGTTTAATCATAGCCTCACCTCAGGTTTCATGCCCACTGAGTGGTGCAGAGCTACAGTTATCCCACTCCACAAGGGGGGATCCACCTTGGATCCTGGAAACTACTGTCCCATCAGTCTGACAAGCCTTATCTGCAAGGCCATGGAGAGTATTATCATGGAACTTATAAACAGAGACATTGGCGACCTTCAAACACTGGACCCCACCCAGTTTGGGTTCGTGAAGGGCTGATCTTGTCTCCTGAACCTGATTGATGTCTTTGAATCAGTCTCCAGAGCTGTGGACAAGGGTAAAGTGGTTCACACAGCCTATCTAGACCTTGACAAGGCCTTTGACACTATCCCACTCTGGAATCATAGATAAACTTACTAAGCTGGGCATTAATCCCTACATCACCTAATGGGTTGCTAACTGGCTTACTGATAGAACCCACACTGTAAAAGTAGCAGACTCCAAATCCAGCTCCAGACAAGTGACAAGTGGAGTACCTCAGAGTTCTGTCCTGGGACCGCTCTTGTTTGGCATCTACTTCTCTGATGTACAGGCCAACACTAAGGGACTCTGGCTAACAAAGCTCGCAGATGACTGCAAACTGGGAGCCATTATTGAATCCCCAAATGATGTGGATACTCTACAAAAGGGCCTTACAGAAACAGATGCTTGGTGCCAGAGTCATGGGCTCAAGCTCAATGCCAAGAAATGTATCATTATCCCCTTTGGGAAAAAACATATACCCATGAATTACCATATAGGTGGCAGTACACTAAACACCAAAAGTGTGATAAGAGACTTAGGGACACAGGTGGACAGTGGTCTCACGTTCGATAACCACATCACCACAACAGTCAGGAAATCCTTCTATGTGGCACACCTCATCACTAAGGGCTTTTCATCCAGAAAAAAGGAGGTCATTGTCCCACTGTACTCATTCCTCATTAGACCCATTATAGAATACAATGCTTCATTTGGTATGTACCTCTCAAGACATCTGCAACAACTGGAAAGGCCACAGAAATACCTCATTAAAAGAATCAGAGGCCTAAAGCAGATGCCCTACGCTGGCCGCCTTAAAAAACTCCAGCTATACTCCATCGCATATCGTCTACTCAGAGGCAATCTCTGCTTAACATACAAGGCCATGTCAAACCCAGAGCTGTTGGACATGCTACGCTTAAAGAAATCCCAATCCCTCAGAGCCACACACTCCAGGGAACTAAACCTTGTCATCACAATAAACAAAACATGCTAGAGGGATAAGGTCCTGACCCAGAGACTCCCCAGACTCTGGAATAGATTGCCCATACATGTCAAGCAGAGTGCCTCTTTCACCCTCTTCAAAAGGAACCTTGATGATTGGATGGGAGAAAGGAAAGGATCACGTCAGTCACCCTGGTAGTCAGGGGTCAAGGGAAGTAAATAGTGTGGGAAGATATAGCCAGGGAATTGTTATGGCTAGGCTTGTATACGCCCTAGGACTGATAGCCTAGTACCAGCCTATGAACCTATGAACCTACCCTGTAGCACTGCCACAGGTGTGGCCACTGACATTGCATCTCTCACCCTCTTATGTAGGTCCCTTCGGGATACCACCAAGGCAGCAGCCTGTAGCTGGTGAGTATGTTTTATGTAGATGCTTGCCAACACACCGGGCATGTAATGGCGATGGTATATTCCATGCACACATATAACACACCTACCATGAATGCATGTTGTACATGTGCATGTATTGTTGCTGTGAAATGCACGGCCTCACAAGGGTGACCATGATGGGGTATTGGAAGTGTATGTTAGATACCTGCATGATAACTAACATCCTGTCATTGCAGAATGTGTCCACAGGGAGTAACATACTGGTGGTAGACATGGCCTACAGTAGGAACATGTTCGGAACAGCACCCATATACAGTGCAATACCAGTGTATATACCTGTAGGACAATGGCAACTGCTGCAGAGATACACTATGGCATAAGGTATTACAGTAGTCCACATTATCAGCTGGGTTTAGGCTACAACATGTGGTGTTCAGTGTATGGGACACTGCAAAGTGACACATGTGTAGGGCTTACTTGTCATGCATCTGTATAAAGGCTGAAGGAGGGGGGTTTCAGCATGACACACCAATGCACTGCAGCAGGGATCCTAAGGATGCTAGGAATTGCCCTATCTGCACATAGTCAGGTTCAGGACTTGTGACAGCCGTAACCCTAACCACACAGCAATAGTGAAGGCAGTGTGTGAACACCATGGGATGTGCACATGAGTAGACCTTGCAATCATGCAGAAAAGGGGGACATGTGTAGGGCAGACTGAACATACAATGGCAAATGCAGATGGCCCAAGCTGGTATACCCCTGCCAGGAGTAGTGATTGCTGTAGTACACACAACAAGAGGTGCGATAAACCTTCATGATAAGGGTGTGCACACATATGCCCACATGGAGTGTATGCATTGCGGTCAGCAGCCGCACACCTAACACAATCTGTAGACACTGCATGTGAAAGTACAGGACATATGTCACATATCAGGCGCATGTACTACTAAGATATGCAGTGATGTGGTCCCATGGCAGATCAAGGATGTGTGTGTCAAATCAATAAATGTGTGTACACCCCCGACAGCCATGGTATGCTCTGATGGTTGTCAGTGTAAGAGTACTGGATTGGTCATACATGGTCTGTTGATGTTGACAGCTGTAAATCAGGCATTCACCAATGACAACTGTCCACATATCATCCCTAGCATGTGTTGCTGAAAACATAAGGGGTGTTAGAAGTACAGCTGACATAACTGACACAGTACTGCACATTCTGCAATGGGTTGTACACCTGTGAATTATGGTGCACAGTACATGGCAGGGTGCTGAACAGGTGCACAGCAATACTGTGTACTTGGGTGCAGTGGTATCCGGGGGAAGGGGCATCACCTACTGACATAGCACATGCATCACACACATGTATACTGTTGCTAGCATGGATTGACTATAGTTGAACTGCATGCTGTTCTGTACTATATGTTCTGCATGTTGACAGATGGGTAATAGGAGGACTGTGTGTACTATCATTGTGCAACCTCACCTGTATGTGTGCGTGTGTGCATCCTGGTGGTTAGTTAGTTTGTCTGCAGGGTCACTCTGGTGAAGTGGAGGGAGATAGATGCATGTAGGATGCATGTGTGCATGTGTATGTTTGTGTGGGTATCCATGTATGCACATGTGTGATTGTGGGATGTTCATACAAATATACCTCCCTTTGGGACCATGCAGTACATGGACATGGACTGCCACATTACACACCAGAAATATTTGTCATGTGTGTAATCACAGGACAGTAAATAGTATAATATGGTCTGTAGCATGGAACAGGCATCCAGATGAAAAGTAGACACCCGGTACACCCTTAATATTGCAGTCAGCAGGAAGGACACCTACAACCCACATATGCAGCACTACAGATGCATTGGGGAAGTACTAGTCAACACCAGGGAGTGTATCCAAATATTAGACTTGTCACATCATAGGCTGAAGGAGCAGCATATCTGGCATGTACTGAGCATTACATATACATGACACACCAGTGCAAGATATTATGGATATAGCTTAGTAGCCCACACATATATGGGCCATGCACATCATGTCCAGACATACAGAGGGTGCATACTGAATGACAGCAGTGAGGCCATGTAAAACCACTACATACAGGTCAGGCAGGTAAAGTAGCAACAGGTCTTATGCTGTGGCCACTTGTGTGGGCATTTAGAGGACTGAGATGTTAATGAGTGGTATCAATGTGTGCATGTTAACAAGTGTAATGCAGGATGGGGTAACACATGAACATATACATGGGACTGTCTGTAAAGTCATGTGCATGTAGGTATTATGGAGGTGTGTGTGTGTGTGTGTGTGTGTGTGTGTGTGTGTGTGTGTGTGTGTGTGTGTGTGTGTGTGTGTGTGTGTGTGTGTGTGTGTGTGTGCGTGTGTGCATGTGTGTGCATGTGTGTGCGTGTGTGTGTGTGTGTGTGTGTGTGTGTGTGTGTGTGTACTGTTAGGTAATGCTGTACAGGTTTTAAAGTGCATTTCTTGTTTTCCCGCATAGGTGGCAAGGTGGGTCAAGGTCCCTCCTGCATGCAATCTTATATTGGTGTCCATACAGACACCGAAGATGATGATAGTACTATTGAGGCACAGGTGGGGTTGTCTGGGGCCGACACTGCATCAACATTTGACATTCCCTTTTAGCCACACCAACCCAATACAGAGTTTCAGTGCCTACAAATTTCCCATCACCAGTGGCCATAGCAGAGGAACAGCTGGCATGTGTTGGCAGTGCACAGGGAGTGTGGTAACCATGCCTACTATGTCTGGTCGCAGCAGGCATAGCCGGATGGCCAGCAGGACACACATAGGTGGATGTACCAGGGTGCTCGTGGTATGGCCGCTGGACATCATGCCCCTGGCATAGGCGACATAACTGGTACCAGCAGGCGCATAGTTCAGGCTGTAATGGTGGTGCAGGCACATATGGAACATTACACCAGACAGGGCCTGAGGCTGCAGAGGGCTGCTCTCGCGTCTGTAAATGACAACCTCCATGAACTGTTGGGTGCAATCCATGCTTATAACGAGCATACGGATAGATGGCATGATGAGATGATGTCCCTCATCGGCCGTGGTGTGTTTGTGCTTCAATATGTGGTGGGGATGCGGCGATGCCGGCATGGACGTGGGCCAGCAACACCAACAGCTGGCAGTCAACGTGAATGTGCTAGGACACCAAGGGGCACCCATAGTGGCAGTAACAGCCCCGGCAGTATGGGGGGGGTGTGCTGTCCACACCACACCACGGCAGGCCACATGCACATGGTCCTGGCCAGTCCCAGGAGGGACCTGGTACCAGTAGACAATTGTCATCAGCAGGTGAGAGTAGCACATTGAGGCCTGTACCTGGATGTGCCCGTGGAACCCCTGGCAGGCACAGTCCATGTGTCCGTGGCCAGAGGCAGTGAACTGCACACCCTGCTAGGTATGGTCTGCAGCTGTCCATAAACACCTGTGTTGGGCAGCCACATGGCAGAACTATGTGCATGCATACCCACACACTATGCAAACACACCTAGGGCAACCCCATACCTACACACATCACTTCACTTCGCCCATCCCTTCGCAGTACACCCCTCACCCACACACATGGTGTCAAATGTATGGCCCACCCTTGGCCTCTGGCAAACCAGCATTACACCCTGTGCATATGATGATACCTGTGCCACATCCCTGTCATCCATACCATCAATGCAGGGACAGTCTGATATGGTTCTGATGCACACGGTGACTGTACAACAGTGTACCACAGTACTGCAGTGTAACATGTTGTAGGGAGTAGAGTTTAATGCATATATGGCAGGTAGTGTAGCTGTCCAGCAATAATGCCTTATAGCTGTTAGTAACACTGGTTGGATGTGGTCTCTTTAATGTTATCCATTTGTGTTGTAGGTGTACATGTGTCAGCACTAGGATGCCCTGTGCATATGATGATACCTGTGCCATATCACTGTCAGCCATACCATCAATGCAGGGACAGGCTGATATGGTTCTGATGCACATGGTGACTGTACTACAGTGTACCACAGTACTGCAGTGTAACATGTTGTAGGGAGTAGAGTATAATGCATATATGACAGGTAGTGTAGCCCTCCAGCAATGATTCCTTATAGCTGTTAGTGACACTGGTTGGACGTGGTCTCTATAATGTTATCCATTTGTGTTGTAGGTGTACGTGTGTCAGCATGAGGATGGTCTGCAGACATATTCCACAATGCGGTATGTCAATGTGGTGACACCATGGCTGCGACATATCTGGGGTACAGTTGAACACATGTCACAGGTTACTAAATCGGTTATTGCCTGTGCCACATGGATGGGTGGCCCACTGAGGCATGTATACCCTGCAACCTGATGTAGACCCATCCACATACATGCACACTGTTACTTGGCAACACTGGGAGTAGACCCCTACCTAACTATATAATGATACTGACATGTGTGTCTTACATTGCACATACCACACAGCACCTAGTGTGAGGTGTGTCCCAGGTTACATGTTAAATGCAGGACATCCCCAGACATGTACAGTATGCTAATGGGGGATGTGATGAGTGTATTTGGACAATACATAGTGTGACATACCATCATATACACATTTACAGACACATAACAGCCACAGACACACATCCGAAATACCAAGGCCTATTGCTGCTAACTAATCTGACCATTTGTCCAATGTGGTACAGGTAGGCTGCACACATCACATGCATAACTGGCTTGGATTGTGGTAGCAGTTACCTATATGGTTGATGGTGACAGTGGTAACCATAACATGGTACATGGGACATATACCGTGTGTACCTTGGTGTAATTACAGTGTACACAGCACTCACATCCTCCAGTGGATATTGCACTCCCTGAAACCCATTATGAAACTCTGCCATACCCACCATCACACACTGGCCGCAACTGCAATACAGCCCATAGTATACCCCAACAGTGGTACTACAGGGATATGCATCTCATGCACATGCCACATGTGTAGTAGG